>NC_141876.1:440350533-440502048 GCF_056163025.1 Triticum urartu | reverse complement strand
TGAGACTTCTCGTCATGCCCGTGATCACATCCGGGACACCGAACAACCTTCGATTCATCAAAACACATAAACTAATAATATCGATCGTCACCGAACGTTAAGCGTGCGGACCCTACGGGTTCGAGAACTATGTAGACATGATTGAGACATGTCTCCGGTCAATAACCAATAGCGGAACCTGGATGTTCATATTGGCTCCCACATATTCTACGAAGATCTTTATCGGTCAAACCGCATAACGATATACGTTGTTCTCTTTGTCATCGGTATGTTACTTGCCTAAGATTCGATCGTCGATATCTCAATACCTAGTTCAATCTCGCTACCGGCAAGTCTCTTTACTCATTCCGTAATGCATCATCCCGCAACTAACTCATTAATCACAATTCTTGCAAGGCTTATAGTGATGTGCATTATCGAGAGGGCCTAGAGATACCTCTCCGACAATCAGAGTGACAAATCCTAATCTCGATCTATGCCCACTCAACAAACACCATCGGAGACACTTGTAGAGCATCTTTATAATCACCCAGTTATGGTGTGACGTTTGATAGCATACAAGGTGTTCCTCCGGTATTCGGGAGTTGTGTAATCTCATAGTCAGAGGAACATGTATAAGTCATGATGAAAGCAATAGCAATAAAACTAAACAATCATTTATGCTAAGCTAACGGATGGGTCTTGTCCATCACATCATTCTCTAATGATGTGATCTCGTTCATCAAATGACAACACATGCCCATGGCTAGGAAACTTAACCATCTTTGATTAACGAGCTAGTCAAGTAGAGGCATACTAGGGACAGTCTGTTTGTCTATGTATTCACACATGTACTAAGTTTCCGGTTAATACAATTCTAGCATGAATAATAAACATTTATCATGATATAAGGAAACATAAATAACAACTTTATTATTTCCTCTAGGGCATATTTCCTTCATCATCATGATCTCCATTGTCAGCGGCATGACACCATGATCTCCATCATCTTGATCTCTATCAACATGTCGTCACATGGTCGTCTCGCCAACTATTGCTTTTGCAACTATTGCTATCGCATAGCGATAAAGTAAAGCAATTTTATGGGGCTTGCATCTTTATGCAATAAAGAGACAACCATAAGGCTCCTTCCAGTTGCCGATAACTTTAACAAAACATGATCATCTCATAGAACAATTTATATCTCATCACGTCTTAACCATATCACATCACAACATGCCCTGCAAAAACAAGTTAGACGTCCTCTATTTTGTTGTTGCAAGTTTTACGTGGCTGCTACGGGGTTAGCAAGAACCGTTCTTTCCTACGCATCAAAACCACAACGTGGTATAGTGATTGATTTTTGATCTTCGGAAAGAACCCTGTTCATTGAATCTGATTCAACTAAAGTTGGAGAAACAGACACCCGCCAGCCACCTATGTGCAAAGCACGTCGGTAGAACCATTCTCAAGAACGCGGTCATGTAATGTCGGTCCGGGCCGCTTCATCCAACAATACCGCCGAATCAAGAAACAACTAGTGACGACAAGCAACATGTATATACCCATGCCCACAACTCCTTTGTGTTCTACTCGTGCATGTAACATCTATGCATAGACCTGGCTCTGATACCACTATTGGGGAACACAATATTTCAAAAAAATTCCTATGATCAGACAATCTCTATCTAGGGATGCATAGCAACGAGAAGGGAGAGTGTGTCTACGTACCCTCGTAGACCGAAAGCGGAAGCGTTAAGTAACGCAGTTGATGTAGTCGAATGTCTTTGCAATCCAACCGATCAAGTACCGAATGCATGGCACCTCCGTGATCTGCACATGTGTCAGCTCGGTGACATCCGTCGAACTCTTGATCCAGTTGAGGACGAGGGAGAGTTTTGTCAGCACGACGGCGTGGTGACGATGATGATGAAGTTACCGATGCAGGGCTTCGCCTAAGCACTACGACAATATGACCGAGGTGGAAAACTATGGAGGGGGCACCGCACACGGCTAAGACAAATCTTAGAGTGCCTTTGGGGTGCCCCCTGCCCACGTATACAAAGGAGGGGGGGGGGAAGAGGAGGCCGGCCTAGGAGGGGCGTGCCTATAGGGGAGTCCAACTAGGATTCCCAATCCTAGTTGGAGTCCCCTTCCTTTTCCAAGAGGGGAGAGAGGAAAGGAGTAGGAGAGGGAGAAGGAAAGATAGGGGCGCCGCCCCCTCTCTAGTCCAATTCGGACTTGCCATGGGGGGGGGGTACATGGCCACCCCTTGAGGCCCTTCTCTCCTCTCCCGTATGGCCCATTAAGGCCCACTACTTCCCCGGGCGAATTCCCGTAACTCTCTGTACCCGAATCACTCAGAACCTTTCCGATGTACGAATATAGCCTTCCTATATATCGATCTTTATGTCTCGACCATTTCGAGACTCCTCGTCATGTCTGTGATCTTGTAACATCCCAAATTTTTAATTTGGAATGTTATACATTAGATCATCAATGCATATCATATTTTATCTTGCATTTTGGTTGATCCTAGAAATTCTACGCAACTCAATGACCCACGGAGAGAGTTGGGGATTTCGTTATTTTCATATTTGATTTTTCTCAAATTTTGAGAATAGGATCATTTGATTTTATTTATTTTATCATCAATTATTTCTATTACAAAAATATGAGAGAGGGAATAAAATGACTTTCCCAAAATAAAGAAATATTGAGGATTTAATAATAAAATCAAATAAGATTTTATTTCGGAGTTTTTCGGTGTTTTATTTGAATTTAGGAAAAATGTGTGTTTTTCAAAATTGCATTTAGGTCGCAAATAAATGTTCACCTTGTGCGGCTTGATTTTATAAGCCCGTGAAAATTTATTTCGGAATTTTTGGAGTTTGTTTAGTCTTTCTTTTTATTTTTTTCCAAGCGGAATAATTAAAAAAACGAACCGACCTAACGGGCCGTGTCCGACTAGGACTCTGGCCCGACTAGGCAATATAAGCCGGCCCAGCCCCCCCGGGCCAAACCATAGCCAGCCCCGCCCCGCTCGCCCCACGCGCCGCCGCCGCCGCTGCCCGCCGCCACGCGCCGCCCCGCCGTGCCGCCATCTCGCGCCGCCCGCCGGACGCCGTCGCCGCCGCCGAGGTTCGCCGCTGCCTCGACTTCTGTGCCAATGTTTTTAAAAAAATCAGTTTTCGTCGGTTTTTTTAGTTTCGTTTTTTAAATAGATTGGTTTTTCCGGTTTATTTAAATAGCGAGCGTTCGTCCGTTCGTTCGTTCTAGCGAGCGTTCGTCGTTTTTCTTTTTCTCGGATTAAATCCGCGATTTTACTGATCGCGATTCCTGATCCGATTTCCGTTTTAGTATAACTTTTCGCTCGTTTATCGGAATCAGATGATTCAAGCGCCTAGAGTTTCGTCTCGAAACCCTCTATCCGTTTAACCAACTTAAACAAGGTTTTGCTACTGTAAAATTTGCCCTAGATCCAGATTACTAGAACGAAGTTGTTTTCTTTCGCCGTTTGACTTTCGTTGCTTCGTTCGATTTGATTCTTTTTGCCAACCGGAGTTCTTAAGTTGAACCTTCTGGTTAGATCTTTTATTTGAGTTTTACCCGTGCAATAGATGAGTACTTATTGTATGCTTGTTTGTTTGTCTGCGATAGAATACCCGGAGTGCGCCGCCTGTTACTTCGAATCTCTAGGTTTCGCGGATCATCAGCAAGGCAAGTAACACTTTGATCATACCTTTTCTACTACCTAGTTTTATTGCATTAGATCAATCCTCACACATTGCATGATTAGGATCTAATTAAATTGTGGGATGGGAAGTAGATGAGGTAGTACCTATTACCTGTTATTATCAAACCTTTGGCAGTTACTTCTACGTTTGCTTATTTTGCCATGCTATGCTAGTAGACGTGGATTGGGTGAGTGATATCCATGACAGATGTGAGATTGTTAATTAATGGTTTATCTAAGGTGGCAACTTAAACACACATCTGGGTGGATTGAGGCACCTGGGTATTCCAGGACTTGCCTGTTTTCTTTTGGACCGCCACCCAGGCTCAAAGGGATCATGAGACCATTCATACTAGAAACTTCCGTGTGTAGCCACAAGCTATTATGGGCTCTAGCATAGTTGACTAAGTTGTGCGAACTCTTACAGTGGTAGACTAGCAGATGTAGGGGATGTAGGTGGTACGGTTATCCAGGAGTTAAATCAGCACATTCGACGACAGGAGAACCAGATGTGCGCCGACATGATAGACCTGAAGAAGGGTAATACTAGAATCAAGGAACCGGAGGAAAAACTCAAGGCTACACGTGAAGATTATGAAGAGGAAATTGAAGTATTAGTGGAGAAGAATGACGACCTAATCAAGAAGATTGGAATATTTATGGGAGACCCTACGCCAGTAGATGAAGACGAAGAACCCCAGGAAATTAGCCTGGAAGACTACATCATCATCGACGGCACCGACTCGGAAGCAGATAGTAGCGATGATGACTATGTTGATGAAGCTGGAGCAGATATTACGGAGTCAACGACCGAAGAATATTTCTAGTAGACCACCTCATTAGTAGTAGTAGTCCACCATGTAAATATAGTAGTCCGAGCACTTTTGCGATAGTTAGATCGATTGTATGCCCTTGTTTGATTGATTGAAGTGAATTGTTTGCTTTTGCCTCATGTGCATATGGGTAGTGTTTTCTCTTTAGACCCCCTCTATTCTTATATCTCATCTTTTCTAAAAAAACCTCAGATGCCTCCGAGACGTGACCCCGGATTTGCCTTTCCACCGGAGCTCACCCAGTTGATCCAGCAGCAGAACACATTGATGCAGTTGCTAGTCCAGAATCAGAATCAGGGGAACAACAACAACAACCCACCACCACCACCACCACCTGTTGACCACTTAGCCCGTTTTCTTAGGCTGAATCCGCCGGTGTTTTCTAGTAGCACCGAGCCGATAGTAGCAGATGATTGGCTCCGCAAGACAGCTAGGGAGTTGGCCACAGCAGGATGCACAGATGCGGAGAAGGTGAAGTTTGCCGCACATCAGTTAGAAGGACCCGCAACATCATGGTGGGAGAATTTCACCGCCACTTTCCCAGTCGACACTGTCACATGGGACCAGTTTCAGCAGGCTTTTCGTACTGCGCATGTTTCAGCAGGAGCTATGGCCATGAAGAAGCGTGAGTTTCGAAACTTGCACCAAGGAGGACGGACAGTTGGCCAGTATGTGGAGGAATTTAGTAAGTTAGCACGTTATGCCCCAGATGACGTCGCTACGGATGCAGCTAAGCAGGAGAAGTTTCTGGAAGGACTGAATGATGAGTTGAGCATGCAGTTGATGGTAGCAACCTTCAACAACTACCAGGAGTTGGTAGATCGTGCTCTTATGATTGAAGGGAAGCAACAGCAAATTGAGAATCGCAAGAGGAAGTATGGACAAGGAAAGTACAATTCAGGAGCTCAGCAGAAGCCACGTTTTATCCCTAGACCGGGAGGACATTTTCAGCATACCCATGGAGGAGGTAGCTCGCACAACCACAATGGCACCAAGAATGGTAATGGCAATGGAGGAAGCAACGGCCAGAACCGCACCAACCCCTCAACCCCAGCCAAGAAGGACTTGAGCCAAGTCACTTGCTTTAAGTGTTCGAAGACCGGACATTATGCCAATGAATGTCCTGAAGGCCAAAATGGCAATGGAAGTTCTGGGAAGAAGCCGAACCCTTTTAACAGGGGACAGGTGAACCACGTTAGCGTGGAGGAGGTTGAATCTCAGCCCGATGCAGTAATAGGTAAGTTTTTGGTTAAGTCATTTACTTCACTCGTTCTTTTTGATACTGGTGCATCGCATTCATACATCTCAAGGGTATTTGTGGATAAGTATAACCTACCAACCCAAGTCCTTAGGTCACCCATGTTAGTAACCTCGCCTGGAGCAGAGTATGTGGCTAGTCTATGGTGTGATCGGTTACCATTAAGGATTGGTAACTATGTTTTTCCCTCAGACCTAATAGTATTGGAATCCCAAGGATTGGATGTGATATTAGGCATGGATTGGTTATCAAAGTATGAAGGGAATATGGAATGTGCTAGTAAGTCAATTTTGCTTACCACCCCAGAAGGGAGAAGGATCAAGTATGTATCCCGGCATGTGCCAAAGAGGACTCAAGTAAATTGCCTAACAGGAGTTGTGCAGGAGGAAGTACCAGTGGTAAGGGATTTCCCTGAAGTATTTCCAGAGGAGTTGCCAGGCATGCCACCGGATAGAGATATTGAGTTTTTGATTGAGCTATTGCCAGGCACAGGGCCAATATCAAAGAGACCATATAGGATGCCGGCAAAGGATTTGGTAGAAATTAAGAAGCAGATTAAGGAGTTACTGGATAAGGGATATATCCGCCCAAGTTCTTCACCTTGGGGATCGCCAGTACTTCTAGTGGAGAAGAAGGATGGATTGTTAAGGATGGTTGTTGATTATCGAGGATTGAATGAAGTAACGATCAAGAACAAGTACCCACTACCAATGATCAATGATCTGTTTGATCGATTGCAAGGAGCTAAGGTATTTTCCAAGATCGATCTGCGATCAGGATACCACCAGTTGAAGATTCGATAACAGGATATTCCTAAGACAACTTTTACCACCAGGTATGGGCTGTACGAGTATACCGTTATGTCATTTGGTCTGACTAACGCACCTGCCTATTTTATGAACATGATGAACAAAGTGTTTATGGAGTTTTTGGATAAGTTCGTCGTAGTGTTCATTGATGATATCCTGGTTTACTCGAAGAATGAAGAGGAGCATAAGGAGCATTTGCGTTTGGTACTTGGAAAGATCAGAGAACATCAATTATATGCCAAGTTCAGCAAATGTGAGTTTTGGTTGAAGGAAGTAGGATTCCTCGGACATGTTATATCTGGAGAAGGTATAGCAATAGATCCCGCTAAGGTTGAAACCGTGACCAAGTGGGAAGCCCCAACAACAGTTGGAGAGATCCGGAGTTTTCTTGGACTCGCAGGATACTACCGGAGATTTATTGAGAATTTCTCAAAGATTGTGAAGCTTATGACTGAGTTGTTGAAGAAAGATACCAAGTTCATATAGACAGAGGAGTGTGAGGCTAGTTTCCAGGAGTTGAAGAAACGTTTGGTTACCTCACCAGTGTTGATTTTGCCAGATCAGACCAAGGATTATGAGGTGTATTGCGACGCTTCACGTCGAGGACTTGGAGCAGTGCTTATGCAGGAAGGGAGAGTTGTTTCATATGCCTCAAGACGACTGAAGCCTCATGAGTTGAATTATGCTATGCATGATTTGGAGTTAGCAGCCGTAGTGCATGCTTTGAAAACATGGAGACGTTTTCTCATTGGGAATCACTATGAGGTGTACACGGATCATAAGAGTTTGAAGTACATTTTCAAACAGAAGGAGTTAAATCTCAGACAAAGGAGATGGTTGGAGCTTATCAAGGATTATGATATGAAATTGCATTATCACCCCGAAAAGGCTAATGTAGTAGCTGACGCATTAAGCCGTAAGAGCCATGTCAATACATTAATGACGGGAGAAATACCAAGGGAGTTAGCCGAAAATCTTCGTGAACTATGTTTGGAAATAGTTCCAAGAGGCTATGTAGCAGCATAGGAGATTCAGTAAACTTTAATGGATAGAATCAGAGAAGCTCAGAAAACTGACAAGGAGATTGCCGCTATAAAGGAGAAACTGAGCAAAGGAAAAGCTAAAGGATTTCGTGAGGATGAGCACGACACCCTATGGTTTGAAGACCGTGTTTATGTGCCCAATGACCCGGAGATCAGGAAGTTGATTTTGCAAGAGGCACATGATTCACTGTATTCGATTCACCCAGGAAATACCAAGATGTATTTGGATTTGAAGGATATTTTCTGGTGGACCAGAATGAAGAAGGATATTGCGGACTATGTAGCAGTTTGTGATGTATGCCAGAGAGTAAAGGCAGAGCATCAGAAGCCAGCAGGATTGTTACAACCATTGCTGATACCCGAATGGAAGTGGGATAAGCTAGGCATGGATTTTATCACGGGATTGCCCAGGACTCGTTCAGGCTATGACTCGATTTGGGTTGTAGTTGATCGATTGTGTAAAGTAGCTCATTTCATCCCAGTAAAGACCACTTATACCAGTGCTAAGTTGGCAAAGATATACATGACCAGGATCATATGTCTGCATGGAGTTCCAAGGAGTACTGTATCAGATAGAGGAACCCAGTTTACCTCAAAGTTCTGGAAGCAGTTGCACAAAACTTTGGGTACGAGGCTAGAATTCAGTACATCTTTTCATCCATAGACAGATGGACAGACCGAGAGAGTCAATCAGATTTTGGAGGATATGCTGAGAGCTTGTGCGCTAGATTACGGATCTAGTTGGGACGATAATTTGCCATATGCAGAGTTCTCTTACAACAACAGTTATCAAACTAGTTTAAAGATGGCCCCTTTCGAAGCATTGTACGGAAGGAGGTGCAGGACAGCATTATCGTGGGACGAAGTTGGAGACTGCCAGTTGTTTGGACCTAACTTGATTAAAGAGTCTGAACAGAAGGTGAAGTTGATTCGCGATAGGCTCAAGGTAGCCCAGTCCAGACAGAGAAGTTATGCAGATTCTAAACGAAAGGAGACAGTTTACGAAGTCGGAGATAGAGCTTATCTTCGAGTATCTCCACTTCGGGGAACAAAGCGTTTTGGAGTTAAAGGGAAGTTAGCGCCACGATTTGTAGGACCATATCGAGTTTTGGAGCGTATGGGAGAAGTGGCCTACAAGTTGGAATTGCCCGAAGGATTGTCAGGAGTTCATGATGTGTTCCATGTTTCTCAGTTAAAGAAATGTCACACGGAGATGGCTGACATACCTTTGAGAGACACAGTGCCATTGGAAACTATTCAGTTGGATAATGATTTGACCTACGAGGAGAAACCAATTAAGATCCTCGAGTTTGCTAGCCAGTTACCCGCAACAAGGTTATCAAGTTTTGCAAAGTTTAGTGGAGCCACCACACGGAGGATGAAGCCACCTGGGAGCGAGAGGAAGACTTGCTCAAAGACAACCCTCACCTATTTTCTAGCCAACCCGAATCTCGAGGGCGAGATTCATCTTAAGGGGGGTAGGTTTGTAACATCCCAAATTTTTAATTTGGAATGTTATACATTAGATCATCAATGCATATCATATTTTATCTTGCATTTTGGTTGATCCTAGAAATTCTACGCAACTCAATGACCCATGGAGAGAGTTGGGGATTTCGTTATTTTCATATTTGAGTTTTCTCAAATTTTGAGAATAGGATCATTTGATTTTATTTATTTTATCATCAATTATTTCTATTACAAAAATATGAGAGAGGGAATAAAATGACTTTCCCAAAATAAAGAAATATTGAGGATTTAAGAATAAAATCAAATAAGATTTTATTTCGGAGTTTTTCGATGTTTTATTTGAATTTAGGAAAAATGTGCGTTTTTCAAAATTGCATTTAGGTCCCAAATAAATGTTCACCTTGTGCGGCTTGATTTTAGAAGCCCGTGAAAATTTATTTCGGAATTTTTGGAGTCCGTTTAGTATTTCTTTTTATTTTTCTTCCGAGCGGAATAATTAAAAAAACGAACCGAACTAACGGGCCGTGTCCGACTAGGACTCTGGCCTGACTAGGCAATATAAGCCGGCCCAGCCCCCCCGGGCCAAACCCTAGCCAGCCCCGCCCGGCTCGCCCCACGCGCCGCCGCCGCCGTTGCCCGCTGCCGCCACGCCGCGCCGCCGCCCCGCCATGCCACCACCTCGCGCCGCCCGCCGAACGCCGTCGTCGTCGCCGCCGCCTCGACTTCCGTGCCAATGTTTTAAAAAAATCCGTCGGTTTTTTTTAGTTTCGGTTTTTTTAAATAGATTGGTTTTTTCGGTTTATTTCAATAGCGAGCGTTCGTCCGTTCGTTCATTATAGCGAGCGTTCATCGTTTTTCTTTTTCTCGGATTAAATCCGCGATTTTACTGATCGCGATTCCTGATCCGATTTCCGTTTTAGTATAACTTTTCGCTCGTTTATCGAAATCAGGCGATTCAAGCGCCTAGAGTTTCGTCTCGAAACCCTCTATCCGTTTAACCAACTTAAACAAGGTTTTGCTACTGTAAAATTTGCCCTAGATCCAGATTACTAGAACAAAGTTGTTTTCTTTCGTTGTTTGACTTTCGTTGCTCCGTTCGATTTGATTCTTTTTGCCAACCGGAGTTCTTAAGTTGAACCTTCTGGTTAGATCTTTTATTTGAGTTTTACCCGTGCATTAGATGAGTACTTATTATATGCTTGTTTGTTTGTCTGCGATAGAATACCCGGAGTGCGCCGCATGTTACTTCGAATCTCTAGGTTTCGCGGATCATCAGCAAGGCAAGTAACACTTTGATCATACCTTTTCTACTACCCAGTTTTACTGCATTAGATCAATCCTCACACATTGCATGATTAGGATCTAATTAAATTGTGGGATGGGAAGTAGATGAGGTAGTACCTATTACCTGTTATTATCAAACCTTTGGGAGTTACTTCTACGTTTGCTTATTTTGCCATGCTATGCTAGTAGACGTGGATTGGGTGAGTGATATCCATGACAGATGTGAGATTGTTAATTAATGGTTTATCTAAGGTGGCAACTTAAACACACATCTGGGTGGATTGAGGCACCTGGGTATTCCAGGACTTGCCTGTTTTCTTTTGGACCGCCACCCAGGCTCAAAGGGATCATGAGACTATTCATACTAGAAACTTCCGTGTGCAGCCACAAGCTATTATGGGCTCTAGCATAGTTGACTAAGTTGTGCAAACTCTTACAGTGGTAGACTAGCAGATGTAGGGGATGTAGGTGGTACCGTCTACCCGATCGTAAGGTGCTAGCTCTTTTGAAAGACTATGTCTCGGTCATCCGTCTTCTCAAACACCATGTAGTGCAAGAAACCAAACGGAGGCAATCGAGTCTTGTGGGGAAAAGTGCGCAAACCTCTGCAGAGTGTAATAAACTAATCATGGTTATCCGTGTCCCCGGTTATGGACATCTTGAGTATCTAGTACTTGGATTATCATATGAATCTCAACATGTTACTCTAAATTAATTTTGCGGGGTTATGTTTAATGATGATGCTTAATTGGGATTGAGAATGCTGTCAACGATTCTCAATGTTTAACAACTACCATGATAGTAATTAAATTGTATTCCTTTGAAGTAGGGAAAAATTGGCTTTACGCAAAACTGTAACCATAGAGCTTTCCACCAGCCAAATATGCATATAGTATAGCTGTTTCATTCCATTACTCTCTATGTGTTACCTTGCCAGCATATTCCATGTGCTGACCCGTTTCGGGCTGCAACGTTAATGTTGCAGACTTTTCAAACGACGATTAAGGAGTTTTTAGGTCGTGGTTCTATACTGAGTGATGCCGTTGGAGTTGATGGACTCACTTATCTTCCAAGCCTTCCGCTGTTATCATTATTAGATGGTCTTAAGCCATATTTATTGTAATAAGTTCTCTTTTGAGACACTCGATGTAATAAGTGTGTGATTGCTACTCTGCTATAAATCCTCCGAGTACTGTGTGGTGTCAGCATTACTGATCCAGGGATGACACCAGAGCAAAGAGATCAGACTGTTTGAGGTCTGGTCGCTACAAATCTCATCCGAGACTCCAAACAACCTTCGGTACATCAAATCACATAACTCATAATACAAATCGTCATCGAACGTTAAGTGTGCGGACCCTACGGGTTCGAGAACTATGTAGACATGACCGAGACACATCTCCGGTCAATAACCAATAGAGGAACCTAGATGCTCATATTGGCTCCTACATATTCTATGAAGATCTTTATCGGTCAAACCGCATAACAACATACGTTGTTCCCTTTGTCATTGGTATGTTACTTGCCCGAGATTCGATTGTCGGTATCCTCATACCTAGTTCAATCTCATTACCGGCAAGTCTCTTCACTCGTTCCGTAATGCATCATCCCGTAGCTAACTCTTTAGTCACATTGCTTGCAAGGCTTATAGTGATGAGCATTACCGAGAGGGCCCAGAGATACCTCTCCGACAATCGGAGTGACAAATCCTAATCTCGATCTATGCCAACTCAACAAACACCATCGGATACACCTATAGAGCATCTTTATAATCACCCAGTTACGTTGTGACATTTGACAGCACACTAAGTGTTCCTCCGGTATTCGAGAGTTGCATAATCTCATAGTCATAGGAACATGTATAAGTCATGAAGAAAGCAATAGCAACAAACTAAACGATCATAGTGCTAAGCTAACGGATGGGTCTTGTCCATCACATCATTCTCTAATGATGTGATTCCATTCATCAAATGACAACACATGTCTATGGCTAGGAAACTTAACCATCTTTGATTAACGAGCTAGTCAAGTAGAGGCATACTAAGGACACTCTGTTTGTCTATGTATTCACACATGTATCAAGTTTCCGGTTAATACAATTCTAGCATGAATAATAAACATTTATCATGATATAAGGAAATATAAGCAACAACTTTATTATTGCCTCTAGGGCATATTTCCTTCAAGGCACTCCTCCTATGTGGTGTTCTTGGACAATTATTGCTCAGATTGCCTCTTCTCTAGGTGTTATTGTTAATGTAGATTGGCATGGGGTGTTCAGGAGTTTTTATGTGGTGGTCAGGGTTTAGGTTTCTATTAGAGACCCTCAATTGATTCCAAAAGACAGAGTGGTGGAGATCCAGCGGGATTTATACTTACTTACTTTTGAGGTGGAAGAGGATGCAACTCCTGAACCACCCACTCACAAACCCTCTGATGACCCACCTAATCCCAGTGATGGTGATGATGATGAGGAAGGCTCTAAGAAGAATGATGATGTGGATGATGATCTCCTGGGTGAAGAGGTGGATCATGACATTGAATCTAGCATTAGGAAAAATCAAACTGATAAGAAAACCACTTCTGCCCCCTGATAGTTCTGATATTCTACAATTTGACACTTATACTTAGTGAATTTCTGGTATTTTAAAGTTCAAGCACAATGATACTCTGTGGAGATTGATTGTTGTTCATGGCTCTGCTTATGAAGAGCATAAACTTGATTTTATTAATGAACTCAATAGGGTGCTCTCTAGCTGGTCTAGCCCTACTTTAGTGGGGTATATTTTAATTTGGTTAGAGTGGCCAGTGAGAAGAATAATGGGCTAATCAATCAACATTGGGCTGACCTGTTCAATGATTGGATAAATAAGTTTGGCCTCATTGAACTAAACAAGGCTGCTAGGAAATTTACTTGGGCCAACAACCAAGATAATTTGATGATGGCCACATTAGACAGGGTCTTTGTTTTTGTTGATTGGGATGGCCTTTTTCCTGGGTCCCACATTAAGGCTCTCCCTAGAGTTGGGAGTGGTCATACTCCTAGTTTTGGATACTGTTATTGTGCACCCCAATACCTCCAAATTTTATAGATTTGAGAAATGGTGGTTGAAGATTCCTAGTTTTGATGAAGTTATTCACAAAGCTTGGAATTCCAAATGTCATGCCACTAAAGCTATTGACATTTGGCAGTTTAAAATCAGAGCTAGTAGTAAAGCTGCTAAAGGATGTTGTGCTAATTATGAAGCTGACCAGAATAAAACTAAGCAGTCCCTGGTGGTTGAATATAATTGTCTAGACATTTTGGTTGTATCTCAGCCTTTGTCTCCTAACTCTAAGAACAAGATGGAAACTATTTCAGGTGACCTGAATGAGATCTGGAGAAAGGAGGAGATCAAGGCGAGACAGAGGTCTAGGGAGAGGGAAATCCTGGAAGGTGAGCACAACATTGGATACTTTAAAGTTGTGGCAAATCAAAAAAGGAGGAAAAAGCAGATAGCTATGCTTTTGAAGGCCCCTCAGGTCCTGTGGAAGACACCAAAGGTATAATTCAGATTGCTATTGATTATTAAAATAAATTATTTGGGTATGTACCTACTCTTGACATTGACCTCCAAGATGACTTTTGGTATCAAGCTAGTGTAGTTAACTCATATCATTTTAATTTGCTTGAAACTCCTTTCTCTGAAGAGGAGATCAAGGCTGCTGTCTTTCGCTCATATGCCGAGGGAGCTCCTGGCCCTGATGGGTTTCCTTTTTTATTTTACCAGAAATAGTAGGACCTTATCAAAAATGATTTGTTTGCTCTTTTTAAAGATTGGGAGGCTGGCGAGCTAGACTTATTCAGGCTTAATTTCTTCCTACTTACTTTAGTGCCTAAAGAACCCAATGCTGTTAAGCTGAATAGATTTAGGCCTCTAGCTATTGTTAATTGTTGCTTTAAATATTTTGCCAAGTGTGCACCAGTAGGTTTGGCCCTGTGTGTAGTGCTCTAATCTCCCCAAACCAGACTGCTTTCTTAAAAGGAAGATTTATCCTTGAGAGTATTGTGGCCGCTCATGAAGTAGTGTATGCTGTGGCTACTAATAACCTGCCTGGTTTTTGCTTTAAACTTGATTATGAGAAAGCTTATGATATGATTAGTAGAGAATTTCTTTTGAAAATGCTTAGGAGGAGAGGCTTTGGCCCTAAATGGATGCATAAACTCGAATCGCTCCTCTGCAATGGATCTATGGCAATGAGAATTAATGATACTAATATTGATTACTTTATAGCTAGTAAAGGAGCTAGACAAGGAGACCCTATATCTCCCCTTCTTTTTAATCTTGTTGCACATGTATTCACTAGGATACTAATCAAAGCTGCCAATAATAAATTAATTGTTGTTGTTTTCCCTCCCTCAAATCCTGCTAGTGTCATATGCAGTATGCTAATGATACTTTGCTCTTCTTGGATAAAAATCTTGATCATGCCAGGAACTTAAAATGGTTACTATCCTTCTTTGAGAAACTTTCTAGCATGAGGATCAATTTCCATAAATGTGACCTGGTGCCTATCAATATAGATAGGGATGAGGCAATAATTTTTTCTCAATCTTTAGGTTGCAAGCTTAGTGCTTTCTCTACGGAGTACTTGGGTCCACCCCTTCATTATAGTAAAATTAGGAAAGAGGACCTCCAACCTACTATGGATAAGATCATTAAGAAAGCTGCAGGATGGAGAGGCAGGCTTGAAAGATCATGGATGTCTCCTAGAGGGGGGGGGTGAATAGGCGATTTAAAATAATTATGGTTTAGGCTTGAACAAATGCGGAATAAACCTAGCAGTTAATTTGTCAAGCAAAAAACTTACAACAACTAGGCTCACCAATGTGCACCACCAACTTATGCTAAGCAAGATAAATAACTAAGTGATAGCAAGATATATGACAAGAAACAATATCGCTATCACAAACTAAAGTGATTAAGTAAAGGGCTTGGGTAAGATATAACCGAGGCACGTGGAGACGACGATGTATCCCGAAGTTCACACCCTTGCGGATGCTAATCTCCATTTGGAGCGGTGTGGAGGCACAATGCTCCCCAAGAAGCCACTAGGGCCACCGTAATCTCCTCACGCCCTCGCATAATGCAAGATGCCATGATTCCACTAAGGGACCCTTGATGGCGGTCACCGAACCCGTACAAATGGTAGCCCTTGGGGGCGGTCATCAAACCCGTACACTTTGGCAACCCTTGGGGCGGTCATCGGTACCTGATACATCTCCGTCGTATCTACTTTTCCAAACACTTTTGCCCTTGTTTTGGACTCTAACTTGTATGATTTGAATGGAACTAACCCAGACTGACACTGTTTTCAGCAGAATTGCCATGATGTTGTTTTATGTGTAGAAAACAAAAGTTCTCGGAATGACCTGAAACTGCACGGAATATCATACAATAAATAATAAAAAATCCTCGCCAAAGATGAAGACTAGGGGGCCCACACCCTTCTCACGAGGGTGGGGGGAGCCCCCCTAGGGCGCACCCCCCTACCTCGTGGGCCCCCTGGAGACCCCCCGACTCCAACTCCAACTCTATATAACTGCTTTCAGGGAGAAAAAATAAGAGAGAAGAAATCATCACATTTTACGATACGGAGCCGCCGCCAAGACCTAAAACCTCTCGGGAGGGCTGATTCGGAGTCCGTTCGGGGCTCCGGAGAGGGGGATTCGTCGCCGTCGTCATCATTAACCATCCTCCATCACCAATTTCATGATGCTCACCGCCGTGCGTGAGTAATTCCATCGTAGGATTGCTGGACGGTGATGGGTTAGATGAGATTCACCATGTAATCGAGTTAGATTTGTTAGGGTTTGATCCCTAGTATCCACTATGTTCTGAGATTGATGTTGCTATGACTTTGCTATGCTTAATGCTTGTCACTAGGGCCCGAGTGCCATGATTTCATATCTGAACCGATTATGTTTTCATCAATATATGAGAGTTCTAGATCCTATCTTGCAAGTCTATAGTCACCTATTATGTGTTATGATCCGTTAACCCCGAAGTGACAATAATCGGGATACTTACCGGTGATGACTGTAGTTTGAGGAGTTCATGTATTCACTATGTGCTAATGCTTTGTTCCGGTTCTCTATTAAAAGGAGGCCTTAATATCCCTTAGTTTCCATTAGGACCCCGCTGCCACGGGAGGGTAGGACAAAAGATGTCATGCAAGTTCTTTTCCATAAGCACGTTTGACTATATTCGGAATACATGCCTACATTACATTGATGAATTGGAGCTAGTTCTGTGTCACCCTATGTTATGACTGTTACATGATGAACCACATCCGGCATAATTATCCATCATTGATCCGATGCCTACGAGCTTTCCATATACTGGTTTACGCTTATTTACTTTCCCGTTGCTATTGTTACAATCACTACAAAACACCAAAAACATTACTTTGCTTTCATTACTCTTTTGTTACCGTTACCACCACTATCATATTACTTTGCTACTAAACACTTTGCTGCAGATACTAAGTTTCCAGGTGTGGTTGAATTGACAACTCAGCTGCTAATACTTGAGAATATTCTTTGGCTCCCCTTGTGTCGAATCAATAATTTTGGGTTGAATACTCTACCCTCGAAAGCTGTTGTGATCCCCTATACTTGTGGTTTATCAAGACTAATATCTGGCGCCGTTGCCGGGGAGCATAGCTCTATTCTTTGAGTCACTTGGGATTTATATCTGCTGGACACTATGAAGAACTTGAGAGATCCAAAAACCAAGATCTATCCCTCAACTACGAGGGGAGGTAAGGAACTGCCATCTAGCTCTGCACTTGATTCACCTTCTGTTATGAGTAAGCTTGCGACACCTACACCTGCTTCTGCTATTCGTTCTGATATGTCGCATGTTATTGATGATGCTACTTCTGCTATGCATGATACTTATGATGAAACTACCTCTATGCCTGATACTACTATGCCACTTACTGACTTTCTAGAGGAACGACTTGCTAGGGCTAGAGAGATTGAAAATATTGAATCTGATTATGAAGATCAAAGTGATGAGGAAGAATGACTTGTTATTCCTGAGGGTTATTTATTTGATCAAGATGCTTCTTTAGCTATTTTAGCCTGCAAAGATAGATATGAACTCAAAAGGTTATTAGCTAAATGGAATAAGCAATCTCCAAATGCTAGGATGAGACCCGACCCTGCTTTTGCTACTTCACCTATCTGTGTTGCTGATAAGGATTATGAATTCTCTATTGATCCTGATATAATTACTTTGGTTGAATCTGATCCTTTTCATGGCTATGAATCTGAAACTGTTGTAGCACATCTTACTAAATTAAATGATATAGCCACCCTGTTCACTAATGATGAGAGATCTCGCTACTTTTATATCCTTAAAATATTCCCTTTCTCATTAAAGGATGATGCTAAGATATGGTTTAATTCTCTTGATCCTGGTTGTGTGCGTAGTCCCCAGGATATGATTTATTACTTCTTTGCTAAATATTTCCCTGCTCATAAGAAACAAGCTGCTTTAAAGGAAATATACAACTTTGTGCAAATTAAAGAAGAGAGTCTCCCACAAGCTTGGGGGAGGCTTCTCAAGTTACTTAATGCTTTGCCTGATCATCCTCTTAAGAAAATGAAATACTTGATATCTTTTATAATGGACTAACCGATGCTTCCAGAGATTACCTGGATAGTTGTGCTGGTTCTCTTTTCAGGGAAAGAACACCGGATGAAGCTGAAATCTTATTGAATAATATGTTGACAAATGAAAATAATTGGACACCTTCGGAGCCACCTCCTGCTCCAATTAATGATCCTATTCCTAAACCAACTCCGAAGAAGAGAGGTATTCTATTTCTCAGTCCTGAAGATATGCAAGAGGCAAAGAAATCTATGAAAGAAAAAGGTATTAAAGCTGAAGATGTTAAGAATTTACCTCATATTGAAGAAATACATGGTCTCAATTTACCTCCTATTGAAGAAATATATGATCTTAATCCTTTATTTATTGAAGAACCTCCAGACCTCGATAACTCGACACAGGTAGTAAAGGTAAATTCTCTCTATAGATATGATAAAGCTTAAATGCCTCCTACTAAAATTGCTAGTCAATGCTTGGATGAGTTTGATAATTTTATGTTTAAACAAGAAGACTTCAATGCTTATTTTGGTAGACAATTAAAACAAGATACTGATATGATTAAATACTTAGGTGATTATATGGCTAATATTAGAGGTGAACTTTAACTTGTTAGCAAACATGCTTCTATGGTTACCACTCAAATAGAACAAGTACTTAAAGCTCAAAAAGAATTGCTCAATGAGATGAATAGTAAGAAAAATAATTATGCTGTTAAAGTGGCTACTAGAACTGGTAGAATTACTCAGGAACCTTTGTATCTTGAAGGCCACCCTAAGAGAATTGAGCAAGATTCTCAGAGAAATAAAATTGATGCACCTAGTTCTTCCAAAAAGAAGAAAAAGAAAAATGATAGAACTATGCAAACTTCTAGTGAACCTATTGTTGAACCACCTGATAATCCAAATGATATCTCTATTTCTGATGCTGAAACTCAATCCGGTAATGAACATGAACCTAATAAAAATGTTAATGATGATGTTCATAATAATTCTCAACCTAGTAATGATAATGATGTAGAAATTGAACCTGACGTTGATCTTGATAACCCACAATCAAAGAATCAACGTTATGATAAGAAAGACTTTGTTGCTAGGAAACATGGTAAAGAAAGAGAGCCTTGGGTTCAGAAACCCATGCCTTTTCCTCCCAAACCATCCAAGAAAAAAGATGATGAGGATTTTGAGCACTTTGCTGAAATGATTAGACCTATCTTTTTGCGTATGCGATTAACTTATATACTCAAAACCAATCCTTATGCTAAGTACATGAAAGATATTATTACAAATAAAAGAAAGATACCGGAAGCTGAAATTTCCACCATGCATGCTAATTATACTTTTAAGGGTGTAATACCAAAGAAACTTGGGGATCCAGGTGTACCTACTATACCATGCTCCATTAAAAGAAACTATGTTAAAACTGCTTTATGTGATCTTGGAGCCGGTGTTAGTGTTATGCCTCTCTCTTTATATCGTAGACTTGATTTGAATAAGTTGACACCTACTGAAATATCTTTGCAAATGGCTGATAAATCAACTGCTATACATGTCGGTATTTGTGAGGATGTGCCTGTTGTGGTTGCAAACGTTACTATTTTAACAGACTTTGTTATTCTTGATATTCCTGAGGACGATAGTATGTCTATTATTCTTGGAAGAACTTTCCTTAATACTACAGGGGCTGTTATTGATTGCAACAAAGGCAATGTCACTTTTCATGTTAATGGTAATGAGCATATGGTACACTTTCCGAGAAAACAACCTCAAGTTCATAGTATCAATTCTATCGTAAAAATTCCATCGATTATATTTGGAGGTTTTGAATTTCCTCTTCCTACTGTCAAGAAGAAATATGATATACTTATTATTGGGGATGTGCATATCCCCGTTGAGGTAACCTAGTGTTATTCGAAATTTCTCCGGTTTCATGTTAATCGGAATGAGTTTGTTAACAAGACTTGATCAGCCTTGTTAGTGGATTCCTTTTGACGAGCATGAGATGGATGAAACTAGAAGCACAACTCTCTGTACCCTTTCTATACTTTCTGTAATTTAGTTGAAATAAAGTAAAAAATAAATAATTTTCTGTCTGTTATCTGATTATCCATGCAATATAAAAATACCTTGAAAATAAAAGTTCTCCAAATGCCCTGAAAATTAAATATGATTTTTATAGAATATTTGAGGATTTATGGAACAAAGAACACACCAGGGGGCCAACCACCTTGCCACGAGGGTGGAGGGCGCGTCCACCCCCCTACGGTGCGCCCCCTGCCTCGTGGGCCCATGGTGGCCCTCCTCCACTTATTCTTTCAGCCACACACTTCATCTTCCTCCCCCAAACACGAAAACCAACTCAAACCCGAGTCCAAGCTTGTTTTGCTGACATTTTCGATCTCCTTGCTCAAAGCACCTCTCACAAAACTGCTTGGGGAGATTGTTCCTTGGTATGTGACTCCTCCATTGGTCCAATTAGTTTTTGTTCTAGTACTTTATTCATTGCAAATTTTTGCTGCTTAGGTGACCCTGTTCTTGAGCTTGCATGTCAAATTTATATGGTCAAAAGTAGTTTTGATGCATGATATAGGCCCTAGGCACTTGTAGGAGTAGTTGCTATCAATATTATTGAGTTTGGTTTACTTTTATTTTGAAGTTACTAAAAAATTTCAGAATTTTTTAGAGGAAGAAATATGCTTAGGAAAACGTTCCAAGGTGGTTCTTCAAAGAAGCAAGGACCCAGGCTTGCAATGCGTGATGCTGATGAAGAACCACCAAGAGACGGTCCAGTGCGTCCTTGTGAGTGGCCTTATGAAAATTTTATGGATCGAGCGGGAATCAAAGAATAATTTAACGCATATTTGCGTAATGCCGATCTTGAGGACTTTTAGGCAGACAAATGCCCCCAGTATCATGAGCTCACAAGCTCTTCTGTGAGGAGGTTTGAGTATTCATCTTCGCGTAATTCTCCTTCAGTCATGTTTGATCTTTATGACAAATCTTTTACCATGGACTTAGAGGATTTCACTTTTGCTTGCAAACTTCCACAATGGGGTAGTGTTAGGGATCCCCCTAAATCTGAATTTAGAAACTTTCTTGCTAGTATAACTGTAGGGGAATTCAGAGATATAACGCAAGCTACCATAGGGAGCATTCACTTTCATGCTATACATTATTTTGCTCTCTTCATAGGTAGTTGCATAAATGCTAAGGATGAAGCATGTCACATGTGTGTCCCTGACCTTAGCATTCTCAGGAGTGCTGTGTCAGGAGACCAATCTTATCATATGGGAGCCACTGTAGCTCGTAGGTTGCGTCATAATAGACATAATGGAGATTTCTTTGGAGGAATTTATGCAACCCGCTTAGCTAAATTTCTTGAGATAGACATTCGTGAAGGAGACATGGAGTTGCCTCCTGCTTATTTAGATTTTGATTCTATGGTTTCCCACCATTTTGTCGGGAGGAACGAATCACCTCTCCAGTATCGACTAATCTTTGACAGACGCCGTGCTGTCCATATTACTCTCCCTGCTCCTGCTTTCTTTGATTATCAGGCAAGAGGAGGATATACTATTACCAGAGAGGAGGCAGATGAGTACGAGAGGAGAGCGGAGGCTGCTCGTCGCCACGCTGTAGCTCAGGAGGTGATAACCGCTGCATCACAGTATGACCCCAACAACTATTATTATGGATATCAGCCAGGCCAGCTGGGGCCCTAGACCAACTTAGGCCAAAAGCCTAAGCTTGGGGGAGTATGTATTTCTCACCGACATTACATTTATGTTCACACACACTCATTATTAGATGTCGGTGCTCATACTTTTTCGTTGTATCATCCATGCCAGTTTATTTCCTTTTACGCTTTCTTCTCGTGTGTTTAATAAACCTTAAGAAAAACCAAAAAAATTAGTTATAGTTTTTAATTAATTTACTTTCCATGCCTGTAGTAGTAACTAAAAAGAAAACCCAAAAATATTTCCCGTTCTTCTTTTGCTTGTTGGGAGCTTTCCCGTGTAAATAGATTTATTTCTTTTCTTTTCTTTGGGGGTCAGTAGGAGAAGACCATGATTAAATTGTTGAAGTGGCTCTTATATGCATTATTTTTTATCTGACAAAAGAGCCCATATTGCCTTGTCTTCTCCTGTTTATTGAATGCTCACAGATTCCAGCTTAGTCCAATGCACGTGCACTCTTATTATTATTCACATCGTTCGGTCGTGCAAAAGTGAAAGGCAATTATGATGATATATGATGGACTGACTGAGATGAGAAAAGCTGGTATGAACTCGACCTCTTTTGTTTTTGTAAATATGATGAGTTCATCGTTCTTGATTCAGCTTGTTATGAATAAACATGTTTGCAATGACAATTAGAGATCATAGTTGCTTGTGCCATGCTTGATTAGCTATGAGTTATAATGATTTACCTTGCGTCCCAACATGCTATTAAAATGGTTATGATGTGGTATGATAGGGTGGTATCCTCCTCTGAATGATTTAAGTGACTTGACTTGGCACATGTTCACGCATGTAGTTGAAACAAATCAACACAGCCTTCACGATATTTATGTTCATGGTGGATTATATCCTACTCATGCTTGCATCCAATGTTCATTAATTTTAATGCATGTACATGGCTGTTGTCGCTCTCTAGTTGGTCGCTTCCCAGTCTTTTGCTAGCCTTCACCTGTACTAAGCGAGAATACTACTTGTGCATCCAAACTCCTTAAGCCCCAAAGTTATTCCACATGAGTCCACTATACCTTCCTATATGCGGTATCTACCTGCCGTTCCAAGTAAATTTGTATGTGCCAAACTCTAAACCTTCAAATAATCATCCCGTTTTGTATGCTCGAATAGCTCATGTATCAACTAGGGCTGTTTGTATCTTCCATGTTAGGCGGGTTATTCTCAAGAGGAGTGGACTCCGCTCCTCACTCACGAGATAAAGGGTTGGTCACCGGGATGCCCAGTCCCATGCTTTATGCAAACTAAATCAAAATAACTGCAAACACCCCCCCCCCCTCGGGACCTGATGTATGTTGGAGGCACTCGTTGTTTCGAGCAAGACATGGATTGATGTTTGTTGGTGGAGGGGGAGTATAAACTTTACCATTTTGTTTGGGAACCGCCTATAATGTGTGTAGCATGGAAGATATCGACATCTCTTGGTTGTTATGTTGACAATGAAAGTATACCGCTCAAAATGTTAATCACCTCTATTTCAAAACCGAGCTTTGGCACCTCTACAGATCCCTGCTTCCCTCTGCGAAGGGCCTATCTATTTACTTTTATGTTGAGTCATCACCCTCTTATTAAAAAGCACAAGTTGGAGAGCATCGCTGTCATTTGCATTCATTACTGTTAATTTATATTGGGTGTGACTAGGATTGGATCTATTTTACCATGAATTACAATGTCTAGTCAGTCCTTGATCTTTAAAGGTGCTCTGCATTTAGGTTTTGCGGTCTCAGAAAGGGCTAGCGAGATACCATGTTGCTATATCATATTATGATTGTTTTGAGAAAGTGTTGTCATCCAAGATTTATTATTATGGCTTGCTAGTTGATTATGTTATTGATATGAGTAATCATGAGACCTGAGAATTATTGCAAATGTGGTTAGTTATAATCTTTGCTGAAAACTTGAATGCTAGCTTGACATAATCACAACAACAAGAGCAAACAGAGTTTGTAAAAGTTTTTCTTTATTTCTTTCAGTTTGTCAACTGAATTGCTTGAGGACAAGCAAGGGTTTAAGCTTGGGGGAGTTGATACGTCTCCGTCGTATCTACTTTTCCAAACACTTTTGCCCTTGTTTTGGACTCTAACTTGTATGATTTGAATGGAACTAACCCGTACTGACGCTGTTTTCAGCAGAATTGCCATGATGTTGTTTTATGTGCAGAAAACAAAAGTTCTCGGAATTACCTCAAACTCCACGGAATATCATACAATAAATAATAAAAAATCCTTGCCAAAGATGAAGACCAGGGGGCCCACACCCTTCTCACGAGGGTGGCCCCCCCTAGGGCGCGCCACCTACCTCGCGGGGCCCCTGGAGACCCCCCCGACTCCAACTCCAACTCTATATAACTGCTTTGGGGGAGAAAAAAATAAGAGAGAAGAAATCATCGTGTTTTACGATACAGAGCCGCCGCCAAGCCCTAAAACCTCTCGGGAGGGTTGATCCGGAGTCCGTTCGGGGCTCCGGAGAGGGGGATTCGTCGCCGTCGTCATCATCAACCATCCTCCATCACCAATTTCATGATGCTCACCGCCATGCGTGAGTAATTCCATCGTAGGCTTGTTGGACGGTGATGGGTTGGATGAGATTCACCATGTAATCGAGTTAGTTTTGTTAGGGTTTGATCCATAGTATCCACTATGTTCTGAGATTGATGTTGCTATGACTTTGCTATGCTTAATGCTTGTCACTAGGGCCCGAGTGCCATGATTTCAGATCTGAACCGATTATGTTTTCATCAATATATGAGAGTTCTAGATCCTGTCTTGCAAGTCTATAGTCACCTATTATGTGTTATGATCCGTTAACCCCGAAGTGACAATAATCGGGATACTTACTGGTGATGACCGTAGTTTGAGGAGTTCATGTATTCACTATGTGCTAATGCTTTGTTCCGGTTCTCTATTAAAAGGAGGCCTTAATATCCCTTAGTTTCCATTAGGACCCCGCTGCCACGGGAGGGTAGGACAAAAGATGTCATGCAAGTTCTTTTCCATAAGCACGTATGACTATATTCGGAATACATGCCTACATTACATTGACGAATTGGAGCTAGTTATGTGTCACCCTATGTTATGACTGTTACATGATGAACCACATCCGGCATAATTATCCATCATTGATCCGATGCCTATGAGCTTTCCATATACTGGTTTACGCTTATTTACTTTCCCGTTGCTATTGTTACAATCACTACAAAACACCAAAAACATTACTTTGCTTTCATTACTCTTTTGTTACCGTTACCACCACTACCACATTACTTTGCTACTAAACACTTTGCTGCAGATACTAAGTTTCCAGGTGTGGTTGAATTGACAACTCAGCTGCTAATACTTGAGAATATTCTTTGGCTCCCCTTGTGTCGAATCAATAAATTTGGGTTGAATACTCTACCCTCAAAAGCTGTTGCGATCCCCTATACTTGTGGGTTATCAGTACCCGTCAAATTTCTCGGGGCGATCTCCACAACCTAATTGGAGACCCCGACTCTTGCCCGGAGCTTTACACCAGAATGATTGAGCTCTGAACACCACCAACCGTCTAGGGCGCCCAAGAGGAACAAGCTCAAGGGTACCAAGCACCCAAGAGTAATAAGCTTATGAACTTGTAACTTCCACGTATCACCGTGGAGAACTCAAACCAATGCATCAAATGCAATGGCAATGGCACATGGAGTGCCCAAATCCTTATCTCCCAAATCCCACTGAAGCAACTAATGCTAGGGAGGAAAATGAGAGGAAGAACGGAGAAGAGAACACGAAGAACTCCAAGATCTAGATCCAAAGGGTTCCCCTCACATAGAGGAGAAAGTGATTGGGGGAAATGTGGATTTAGATCTCCTCTCTCTTCCTCCCCCCAAAAACTAGCAAGAATCCATGGAGGGATTGAGAGATAGCAAGCTCGAAGAAGGTCAACAATGGGGGGAAGAACATGAGCTAAAAGGATAAGGTTCAACGGGGAAGAAGACCCCCTTTTATAAGTGGGGGAAAATCAAGCCGTTATGTGCCCAGCCCGCACACGAACGGTACTACTGCTCCAACAAGCGGTACTACCGCTCGGGCGGTAGAGCAGGAAAAAATAGCAACGACAAAGAACCTTAGGGGCGGTAGTGCTGCATGAAAGAGGTACTACCGCACAAGTGAGCGATACTGCCGCCTGCCTCTATAGGCGGTACTGCCGCTTGCCCCAGCGGTACTACCGCTGGGGTCAGAGCACACGAGGAAGAGAAGAGAGAAGAAGAGAGACCTAGAGCGTCACTAGTAGCGGTTGTAGGTGAGGTACTACCACTAAAGAGCGGTACAATCACTCCTACTACCGCTGCTACTTCCATTGAACCCAACATGCGAAAAGCAAGTCCCGAATCGAGGTGGTACTAGAGCGGCACTTGAGCAGAACCACCGCCTGAAGCTCTGGGTGATACTACCGCCGTTATAACGGTACTACGCCTGTTACTCCAGGCGGTACTGCCGCTCCAAGCCATGGTACTACCGCAGGTGCAACAAGCAAGCCCAGAAATGCCATAACTTCTGCAAATGATCTATGAATTGAGCAAACTGAAGTTTGGTTATAGTAAGAAGTGGCAGGGGAGGTATGCCTAAAGAAATAGAAGAGTGAAACCTCCAACAGAGAAGAACCGACATAACCTCCAACATCGAGAACATCATAGAAGATGCATGTGAACTCCATTTTCGATGAACTCAAGCTTGTCATGAAGATGACCGCTCTAAAACTCACAAAGAGAAACACCAAACAAGAACCAAGAAAGATGATGTAAGAATGCAATGGTTTGATCTCTCTACGAACGTTACGGTCAAGCTACTCATCGAGAGCCCCCCTTGATAGTACAACAACTGATCCTATAACCCGGTCTCTCAACTACCACCATGAGACCGGTAAAATAGAAAACCTATCAAGGGCAAACCTTTGCCTTGCACATAGTCCACTTGAGCTAGATGATGACGATCTTGACTCCCTCAAGTTCGACCACCTTTCTAGATTGCATTGGCTCGATGAAGACTAGTTGATTGATCCCCCATACTCCACTATGGGTGAGCCACTCTTTGGCATTCACAAGTCTATTGACACCCCAATGGACGGCAAGCTTTAAGGATGATCTCTTCGTGATGCTCCACTCGAACTTGCACACCGCAATCTTGATGACGATCACCACTTGATGTCATCCTCCATGGGTTGTATGAGATCTTCCTCTTGATGCAAACCCATGGAAACAAACCTAACCCCACATAGAACTCACACGTAGATCATGGGTTAGTACACAAAGCATAATGGACAATGCTTACCATACCATGGGATCACTTGATCCCTCTCGGTACATCTTGTACGCTTTGTGTGTTGATCAACTTGATTCACTCTTGACTTAGTCTTGATCAACCTTGAATCTTTCCAACTCTCTTCATTTGCATGATGTCTTGAAGGTAAACATGAATGATCACACAATCTTATTCTTCAAGACATGCTTGCAATAAGCTCAACACTCACATGACCAATCTTTGGAAAACTCCTTAATAGCACCTTGGTCAACTCATAAACTCATGACCAATCTTTGGATAATTCCTTAATAGCACCTTGGTCAACTCATAAACTCCTTGAAACCAACACATGGACTTCAAGAGATATCTGTGGACAAATCCTTCCAATATAGCTCAAAGCAACCATTAGTCCATAGAGAATGTCATCAATTACCAAAACCACACATGGGGGCACCGAGGGAGTCCTGGACTAAGGGGTCCTCGGGCGTCCGACCTATTGGATATGGGCCGGACTGATGGGCCGTGAAGATACGAAGACCGAAGACTTTACCCGTGTCCGGATGGGACTCTCCTTGGCGTGGAAGGCAAGCTTGGCGATCAAATATGAAGATTCCTTTCTCTGTAACTGTCGTTGTTTTGTCACGGCAGATGTCCTAGAGAAAGGACTTAGTCGTGGAGCCATCACGACGGGTTAGCTTGAAGGGGTTAAAGCGGACACAAGGACACAAGAGAGTTTATACTAGTTCGGCCCCTTCGATGAAGGTAAAAGCCTACGTCTAGTTGTGATGGAATTGATGGGGTTTCGATGACTAGGGAGCAAACAAGCTTCGCCTATGTCTTGAGTTGTTGTCTGTTGTCCTTGAACCGCCGCCGGGTCGTCCCCTTATATACACGGGTGACTCTCGTCGGCTTACGGAGTCCCAATACCGGCTCATAGATGTGTCTGGTTTGGTCTCTTCTTATTCCTAACTTACAATACAGGTTAACTACTAACGCCGGTTTACGGCTGCAGGCGTTGAGCCGACCATGGGCCTTGAGCCCTCCTCTGTCTTCTTGGGCTTTAACTTACTTAACTACTGACGAAGTTAACCCGGCCCAGATAGGCCGGTTTATGCCCAGTAGTAATATCCCCAACATTAGGCCCCAGATTGATTTGAACGGGTTCATGTCAATCCTTTAATAAAAGCTTCATCTTCAATATCTTCTTATAAATTGGTAAACCTCCATGATGTCATCTTCTCTGATTGCTGTAAACCGGAGTGACGTCACCTGTCATAACGAAGCTATCCATTATGCTTCTTTGTTTAATAAATCGGCGGAAATCGAGGCGACAGCTCCGTTTTGTGGCCCCTTGATTGTCGCGCCTGACTCATCTTCTTTCGCCTTATAAATAGGAACGAAGGGTCATTTATTTTCTCCTTCCGTGCCTTCTTCATCTTCCTCGCGTCGCCAGCCTCGGAGCTCCGCCGCCGCCGTCGACCTCTGCCTCATCCTTGGCCGCTGCATCAACCTGACCGCACCAGAACATCACGGCAACCTTCCGCATCTTCCTCAGCTCCGGTAAATCTTCTATCTTTTCCCCCGCAGATCTGGCCTAGGGTTTCGCAGTTCTTCAGTGTTCATCGTCTGCCTCTTGCTCATACAATAGATCTTTAGATGAATCCGCAAATCTTTATTCTGTGCAATGATAGTTGTTTGACCTTCGCCTTTACTTATGCATCTCAAACCATGGGTCTATATGAACGTTTTGCTCATTGGTTCGGTACTGCTCCTTTGAACCTCTAAGTATTTATCTCTTCTCTGAACTTGCTTCAGATCCAATGCTGTAAAGAAATCTTGTGAAACCTGTTTGTGCGTACTTGTTTATCCGCAATCTCAGCTTTTCAATGCTTAGATCAGGCGGTTTAACCTTATAGAAAATTTTCCAAACCGGTATGTGCCATTAGTCCCCTTGTTGAACCGCCAGATGTTGGTTGCTTCATGAAACTCCGGTTCAGATAGTTCTGTCTCCGGTTTAACAGTGCCCATACCAACGTACCTTGATCAAATGCATTTTTGAACCGGGATCTTCTACCTTGTAGATTCCATCATGGCCAAGCAAGTATATGAGTGCAATTGGGTTCCTTCTCGCGTCACAGAGGATCAACTGGACGATTTAGTCCTGATTGGCGCTTTAGGCAGCAAAGATACCATCCATTGGAGGGCTCCTGGCAAAGAATGCCCTCCCACACCTCGAGAAGGAGAGATTGTTGTTTTCGTAGATCACTTAGCCCGGGGCTTTAAGCCGCCCGGCTCTAAATTTTACTGGGATGTTTTAGCCGATTTCCAACTCCATCCGCAAGACACTGGCCCCAACTCTGTTACAAATATGTGCCACTTCCAAGTGCTCTGTGAGGTTTTTTTTCAAGAGGAGCCCACAATGGAATTGTTCAGAGACCTTTTCCATCTAAACCGCCGTACTGAGTTTACTGATGGCTCTAATACGGAGTTGGGTGGCATGGCGATTCAGAAAAGGAAAGAGGTCACATACCCTCACGCCAAGCTGCACAGTCACCCCAAGGAGTGGAATCAGACATGGTTCTACTGCAAATACACCTCCCCTGCTGGTGACAATCCCTTACCTGGCTTTCGTCCGGAGCGGCTCAGCAATACACACCCTTTTCCTCAAAGATTGACTGCCCAGGAGAGAAGCAAATATGCTCCCCAGCTGTGAAAGCTCGGAGCCTTTATGGCCAACAGTTTAACAGGGGTTGATCTTGCTCGCTGTTGGATATCATGGAGCATACGGCCCCTTAGTCAGCGCTCCGGTTTGACGTGTGAGTATACTGACAGTGTTGATGACCCACTACGACATTCAAAACTCCAGCTCTCCGATGAAGAAATCACAGAGGCTGTGCATAAGATACTGAATGAACTGGAACACGTCTGCGCTAGAACCAGCCTGCTTCCCTTTTGTGCCACCAACAAACCGCCAGCTGTAAGACTTTGATTTTTCTCTTTGCTGAATCTGTTATTGATATGTCTGGTCATTGTTTTTAATATCAGTGTCTGCATAATCAGGGCAATGATCCGTTTTGGAGCAAAAAACTGCCGCAGGAGAAACCAGAAAAACCAGACAAACCGGAAAGAGCAACCCAGCAAAAGACTAAAGCTGTGAAGAAGACTGCCCACAGGAAAAGAACCACTGCATCTTCTAATCCGGCCCCTGATGATGAGGTGGATAATCCGGACTTTGAGGTAGAGCTTGACTCACTTAGTTTATTTTTCATGCGTCTTATTGATGATGATATTTGTCAGGATGATGCCGAAGCCAGCCACACGGATGTTGCAGAGGTAATTATTATTTCTTCCGATTCAGAAACTTTGCCTTCACAAAAAAATCTGTCAGGAAAACCGGAAAGTTAACTTTTCTCATGCTCTGGCTTATTTGGATCCTAAACTTCTTATGAAGACCCAACAACACGAAGCTCGTCGCACCACCCGGCACAGCGGCCAGGTACTTACCTCCGTCGGTTTACCGAATAGTCCGGTTCGGAAACGCCATTCAGAGGTCTCTAATTTGCTTGTCAGTGCTTGTCCTAAAGCGGGCTACTTTCGTCAACCTCTTAATCCGTCTGACTCCGATTACCAGGTTACTTCCCACTCATCTTCTGGCGAGTCATCGGCTACTCAGCTCCCACCGCTCAAAACGGTGCTTGGGTACGCTATACTTATTGTGATGTTTGCAGTACATTGCCTTAGAACATATGCTATATTTGATTTTGTTATTCTTCTTAGGGCCAAACCTAGGCCAAGCAAGAAGGCCCTCCTGGACAAAGCGGCCGAAGAAGATGTCATTCTTGAACCAGGCAAGACACCCAATCTTGAAGCGGCTATTCCTGAGGATATACCCAACGATCCACCGCAGTAGGACGATGATCTTATTGCTGAAGAGAGACATACTGACGCCTCAGGTCCTGTCAATCAGCCCACAGGTTCCATCCGGATTGAAAGTTCCACCGGTCCAGCAAAACCTACTAACAAGCCAACAACCCAGTGCAAACCGGCGGTACCCAGGATGATGAAGTTGTCATTACCGGCACTGGCCATACTGAGCCAAGCAATCCTGTCGCTTTATCCAAACATTCTGCCAAGGAAGAATTTGCTGCCTTTGGCAAAGGCAAGTGGAACGCTGACCTGACGACTTATGCTGCTCTGAACGCCCAAGATATCCATTCCGGCTATCTGAACCGGTTGTATACCAGTCGTGACTATGAAGCCGGTCTGGTTAATATGATGAAAGAGAAATATGAGGTAACTTCCATATGCTCCTTCCTGCTTGTATGCTTCCATTCTTGCTGACTCTCCTAGCCCCCAAGGGTCGGTTTGTAATATTCTTTCAAACCGGGACTTACCAATATAAATCTTGATGCTTTGAAATTCGATGATGTAGCCCCCAAGGGCCGGTTCAACTTAACGTAGTTAAACCGGTACTTTAAGTAATTGAAATTGCCGCATCAGAATATATACGAGCAAATAGCCATTAGCCCCCAAGTGCCAGGTTGAATACTTGTATTGATCTTGGGACTTTGTAAGCAATTGAAAGATGAAGACCGAATATGCATTAGCCCCCAAGTGCTAAGTGCATAACTTGTTATGTGATTGGTACTTGAATCCTTATACCGATTTGTTGAAGCATATATCTGTATGCATGCAGGCGGAGCTGAAGATGAAAGAAAACCAAATCACTGATCTCCAAGAAAACCTGAAAACCCAACAGGCTGAAACCTCCAAAGCAAAAGAGGAATTGACCAGCGCTTTAAGCGCCATGGAACAACTTAAGGAGAGCTTCAAGAAGAAGCGGGCGGATTGGGCCACTGAAAAGTCCGCTTTGATCAAACGAGCAGAGGATGCCGAGGCTGCACTAAAACCAGTGGCGGATGAACTGACCAGCATAAAGCGGCACATGCATGCCATGACTACTGCTATCTTTGGTAAGCCAGTTTGCCTTCTGAATTGGCTCTGCCTTCTGACAGAGTCGCCGGTTTATTAACCCTTTATGGTATTTCAGGGACGCGCATTGGTCACTTGGGGTCAGATGTGCGGAAGAAACTAAAAGTCGCCTATACATTGGTTGAACAATTGTATACTGGTGCCCAGCGAATCATCTGTACCGCATCTCATAACAAACCGGCGCCCACTTTGATTCAAGATACTCTGATGAAACTGTCGGTGCTTCCTGCCCGGGTTGAAGAGCTAAAGAAATCTGCTGCTCGAACCGGTGCAATCAATGCCTTAATCCGGGCAAAAGCCTGGGTGCCGGATTTTGATCCTATTGAAGCGGCTCAGGGCTATCCCAACTTGAAGGAAGATGGGTCAGAATTTGGCGAAGCGGATCTATGAGCAATAAACCGGGAGGTACGTCCGCTAGCTTGTCAACTTGCTAATGAAGAAGACTTGTCTCATTATCAAGCCCAATATGACAGTCGGAACAAGCGAATAGCTGCACCAATCCATGAATCGGAAAATCTGATCCCTCCAATCCGTAAGCATACTTACGCTCCCGATATTGAACCGTCATTGCTGATCCATGATGAAACTGTTTTTCAAGCATTAATGGGAATCGACTGGACAACTGTGGATTTCTAGCCACTGGGTAGAGAAACGGAGGCTGAAGCGGCGCAGGATGACCTACAACCATCAGGCCAGGCTGGTGACCAAACTTGAACCGGAAGCCGGTTTTAAACTGACTCTCCTTTGCGAAAAACAATTATATTATTATGGGCACCATGTTGTCTTGTAATAGGCTAGCTGATACCTTTGATGTTGATATGCCTTCGTGCATAATTTGTTCTTCCTGTGGTAATGAACTTTCCAAAACACTTTCTGAAATGAAAAATTCGTCAAGTGCCACCGCGGTTGTACCGTCAGGCAGAATATGATGTCTGCATATATGAAATCAAAACAAAATTTTAAGTATGTGATCAAATTTTTGAGATACATAATACCTGCCATCATTGAGCGTGAAGTTGGCTTGGCCAATCTTGAAGCGGAGTTTTGTAAACCCACACTGTTGGAGGAGATAACATCTCCTGTATATATATATATATATGACGCTGGTTTACCACGTAAACCGTGCCGAGTTATAATAAACACCGTGTTACTCCATAAGAGGATGTTAACAACAAGGATCAAACCAGACAAATAGTCTCCGAATTGACGTGAACTGTGTTCCGTCAATTGATTGGTTAAAAAACTTTGTCGGTTTAAAAAACACAATGAAAAGCAAAAAACCCCTTCAACGAAAAGTGTGAAGCAAAAGCAACGACAAAATCGTTTGCCAAAAAAGGTTTATTTAAGCTGATCAAATGGCGTTACCATGGCCAAACACGACCAAGATCCCGTTAGGTGTAACTATGGTTCTAGTCAGCCAGGTCCCCAAATGAAACCATGGCATTTATGCCGACCAAATGGCATGGTCATGGTTCAGGTTCGACCAAGCCCCCAAGTGATTCTGTGGCCTTAGGCCGATCAAGAGGCATGACTGGTTCAGACATGACCAAGTCCCCAAGTGATCTGGTGGCTCTCGCCTATCAAGAGGCATGGTATTGGTTCGGACACGACCAATCCTCCAAGTGATATAACACGATGCTTTTAGCAAAGCGAACTCAAGGGGTAAACCGGAGGCCGCTTTAGAGCAACTCCGTGTAACCTCACATGATGTAAAAGAACAGATACCCCGCTTTAGCTAAGGTTCCGGTTTATTATATTTAATCATAATATATACATTGTCGTAATATGTACATAAGTATAGCCAATGGCTCAGGTATAGTAAGGCTGAATATGACCTATATTCCACGGCCTGTTAGTCTCCTCCTCTGATGTACGTGAGTCCTTATGCTCTCGAATATCGATCAGATAGTACGACCCATTATGCAGATTCTTGCTGACCACGAAAGGCCCCTCCCAAGGTGGGGATAGCTTATGCATATCAGTCTGATCTTGGATGAGTCGAAGCACCAAATCTCCTTCCTGAAAGGTTCTGGTTCTGACCCGGCGACTGTGATAACGACGAAGATCCTGCTGGTAAATCGCCGATCGGGCGGCTGCGATGTCACGCTCTTCATCCAACCGGTCCAAAGCATCTTGTCGTGCTGTCTCGTTGTCCGCTTCAATATAAGCCGTGACACGAGGTGAATCATGATGGATATCACTGGGGAGAACCGCCTCCGCTCCATAAACCATGAAGAACGGTGTGTATCCTATTGATCTGTTGGGTGTTGTATTGATGCTCCATAACACAGATGGTAATTCTTCTACCCAACAACCCGGCGTTCTCTGCAAAGGAACCATGAGCCGGGGCTTGATGCCTCTCAAGATCTCTTGATTAGCTCTTTCTGCTTGACCATTGGACTGTGGATGTGCCACTGATGAAACATCGAGCCGGATGTGCTCCCGTTCGCAGAACTCCTTCATAGCACCTTTGGACAAATTGGTACCATTATCTGTGATTATACTGTGCGGAAAGCCAAACCAGAAAATCACCTTTTTGATGAACTGAACCGCCGTGGCCGCATCACACTTGCTAACAGGTTTGGCCTCCACCCACTTTGTAAACTTGTTAACCGCCACCAGGAGGTGGGTCTTCTTATCTTTGGACCTTTTGAAAGGCCCAACCATATCCAGCCCCCAAGTCGCAAACGGCCAAGTAATTGGAATCATTCTCAATTCTTGAGCCGGTACATGAGCACGCCTTGAAAACCTTTGGCAACCATCACATCGTCTGACCAGATCCTCCGCATCAGCATGAGCAGTTAACCAATAAAAACCATGGCGAAACGCTTTAGCCACCAGATACTTTGAACCGGCATGGTGACCACAATCTCCTTCGTGGATCTCACGCAAAATTTCACGGCCTTCTTCAGGAGACACGCAGCGTTGAAAAGCTCCTGATATACTGCAATGATGCAACTCGCCGTTGATGATAGCCATGGACTTGGATCGCCGGATTATCTGCCGGGCTAGAATCTCATCCTCTGGCAACTCACCCCGGTTCTTGTACGCCAGGTAAGGAAGCGTCCAATCTGGAATAACATGAAGAGCCGCCACCAATTGAGCCTCTGGATTAGGAATAGCCAAATCCAGAAAAACATTGGGTGGGACCAGTTTGGGCTGAGAGCCTAGCCGGCTTAAAGCGTCTGCTGCTTCATTTTTCCGCCGGTCCACGTGGTCCACCTGATAGCCTTTGAAATAACCTGCGACAGTATCCACCTCACGACGATATGCTGCCATGAGTGGGTCCTTGGATGTAACACCCTTGATGCGACTATAGCTCCCACGTGACGAGGCACGACTTAGAGACATAATCGCATTGAAGGCATATGTCGCAAGTTAGGCAATCTTCACAACATCCCATGATAATAATAAAGGGGAGATAACATAGTTGGCTTACACTCTCCACGTCAATCAAGTACATAAATAACATTACATCATCCAAACACTCATGGCCCGACTACGGTGCCAAAATAAAAGAGAACCCAACATGCGACACGGTCCCAATCACCCCCAACTGGGCACCACTACTGATCATCGGGAAAGGAAACATAGTAACGTTGAGAGTTTTCGTCGAACTCCCACTTGAGCTCAAACGCGTCTCCTAGAGCGGAATCATCAGGCCCTGCATCTGGTGATATAGTAATTTGTGAGCCACAGGGACTCAGCAATCTCGCACCCTCGCGATCAACACTATTTAAGCTTATAGGTAAGGCAAGGTAAAAATATATGTGGAGTTGCAGCAAGCGACTAGCAAGTAAGGTGGCTAACTTATTCGCAAAAGAGAGCGAGAAGAGGAGGCAAAGCGCGAGCGAGAAACTAGAGAACAACCTGCGCAAACATTACTCCAACACCGTGTCCACTTCCCGGACTCCGTCGAGAAGAGGCCACCACGGTAACACACCCAGTTGATTCATTTTAATTAATTAAGGTTCAAGTTATCTACAACCGGACATTAACAAATTCCCATCTGCCCATAACCGCGGGCACGGCTTTCGAAAGTTCAAATCCTTGCAGGGGGTCCCAACTTAGCCCATGACCACGGTCAACGAAGGAATAGACCTCCTCCCAAGACGTTCCGATCAGACTCGGTATCTCGGTAATTCAAGACACTTCGACAGGTTAAAACAAGACCAGCAACACTGCCCGAATGTGCCGACAAATCCCGATAGGAGCTGCACATATCTCTTTCTCAGGGCACACTCAGATGAGCCAGATGTCGGGTAGGCCAGCCCAGAGTTGCCCCTGGTAGCCCCGAACATCGCTCGGTTGGACCAACACTCAGAGGAGCACTAGCCCCGGGGGGGGTTAAATTAAGATGACCCTTGAGTCTGCAGAACCCAAGGGAAAGAAAAGGCTAGGTGGCGAATGGTAAAACCAATGTTGGGCATTGCTAGAAAAGCTTTAATCAAGGCGAAATATCAAGGGGTTCCCATTATAACCCAACCACGTAAGGAACGCAAAATCCGGGAACATAACACCGATATGGCGGAAACTAGGGCGGCAAGAGTGGAACAAAACACTAGGCGAGAGGCCGAGCCTTCCACCCTTTACCAAGTATATAGATGCATTTAGATAACATAGCAATATAATGATATCCCAACAAGTAAATAAATGCTCCAACAAGGAATGGCCTCCAATCTTCACCTGCAACTAGCAACTCTATAAGAGGGGCTGAGCAAAGCGGTAACATAGCCAATCAACGGTTTGCTAGGACATGGTGGGTTAGAGGTTTGACATGGCAATTTGGGAGGCTTGCAAGCAAGTGGTAGGCATCGTAGCAATGTCATAGAAAAAGAGCGAGCAAACTAGCATAGCAAAGATAGTAGTGATTACGAGGGTATGATCATCTTGCCTACACAGTTGTCAGAGTTGACTGGATCCTCAAAAGCAAACTCAACGGGCTCCTCGTTAGCGAACTCGTCTCCCGGCTCTACCCAAACAAGACAAACAAGCAACAAGAACACAATCAACCACGTGCAAGGATCAAGCGATATGATGCAATGATGATATGCTATGCGGGATGCGATGCGGGATGCAAAATGCAAGATATGACAGGAAACGCATGAACCTGGCCTCAACTTGGAAATCTAAGTGTGCCACTGGAAAGATGAGATAAAATCGCTTGAAAACGATATAAAGAACGCCGGAATCGGAATTACAGTTTGGAAATGGCAAGCGATTCAAATATGACACCGGTCTGCGATTTACAGCAAGTAGGCATCTAAATGCAATGAAATGAACATGCTACAGCACCCAAACATGACAACAAAACACGTGGCAGGGATGTACACAAGATGATTAACAAAAGTTTAGCACTTAGCTACGGGCAATTCATCCATTAACAGGTTCAAACAAGCATGGCAAAAATTCATATGACAAACAGATCTCAGACTTACCGAAATTAACACTTGTCTGGAATTTCAGATCAGGTAGCCCTCTTCGGAGCAACAAAACTACATGCTACAGGACCTGAACATGGCAAAGTAAAGCATGGCATGGAGCTACTCAAAGAGCTTAACAAAAGTCCCTTAGTGACCTTGAGCCAAAAGGGATCAGAAAATACAATTGCAAGCACGTGAACATAGCAAAAACATAATCAGTTTTCAGACTTAGTGAAAAACTGACACATGCTGAAACATAACTCAAGTAGGCATGTTTACGAGCTCGATGCACTCACTACGGTGCAAGTCATGGCAAGACAAGCATACACCCATCAAGAAGGCACAAAATGCAAGCTAGACATGGCAAGAACAATAGCATAGCATGCATGGATCAACTACAACATCACCGGCAAAATTGCAAACAAGTTGACAATCTGCCCAGATTCACAAAGTAGCAAAAGTAGAGCTCGATTGACTCAAGCTAGGGTGCTCCATAATTGCAAAAAAGACATGGATGGATAGACCACTACAAGATTAACAAAACATCCTTACCGATCATCCTCAAAAGAGGCACTGATCACTAGGAAACAACATGAACATATGGCATCATGAGATAAACAGCTCCAGGACTTAGTGAAATTACTAAGTCCCTGAAAACAGATTTACCGAGTGCACCACTTTGCAAGCTTGCACAAGTCACCACACACATCACAAAAATACATGGGTTGCACCTCTGGAAAGATGACAAAACCCTTAACAAAACATATGTAGAACTCATGGGCATAGCATGCACACATTAATCATGGCAAAAATGACAAAAACCTAAATGGAGTAGCAGATCTGACAATTATCTCAAGTAGCCCTCTTCTAACAGCATTTCGGGCATCAAGATGAAATCAAATGAAAATGATGCAATGAAATGAAATGATGTACTCTCTGAGATGAACATTTTTATATGCTATATGCATGAATCGAAGCTACGGATGCAAAGTTACGGAACCGCAAACATGGGCACTTGAACTAAAATTATCAGGGACTTGGACGAAATTTTACCTTCCAGATCTAGGGTTTCGGCGGGCACACGAACCGAGGTTCACCGGCGACGGGTAGGGCGGCGGCCGGAGGGGAGATGGCTGGGGCGGCCTCCATGGCGCGGGACGTCGGCGGCCGGGGCGGCGGCGAGACGGCAGCCGCGGCGCGGGGCGGCACACGCGGGCTGGCGGCGGCGAAGGGCGCGGCGATGGTGGCGGCGGTCGGAGGAGCTGCGGCGCGCGGCGCTGGCGTGGAGAGGCGGCGGCGGCTCGTCGGCGGGGAGGCGGCTCGGCCGCGGAGAGAGGAGGCGGGCGGCGCAGCGAGGCGGTCAGTTGGCGCGGGGAACGGGCCGCGCGGGGGCCCGGTTCGGGCTCGCCCGGGCCGCGGCGGCTGAGGCGATGTGGGCGCGGGGACCGACCAATGACGAGGCGACACATGGCGGCGGAGCTGAATTCGGACGTGTCCGTCGGTGCAGATCTTTTCCGGCGGCGCGCGAGGGGATTTTTAGGGTTTCGGAGGTAGGAGGAGATCCAAAAATCGGGGGGGGGGGTATAAATAGGCATAGAGGGAGCTAGGAGAGTCCAAATGAGGTGCGGTTTTCGGCCACGCGATCGTGATCGAACGATCTAGATGATGGAGCAGAGTTTGGTGGGTTTTGGGCCAAATTGGAGGGGTGTTGGGCTGCAACACACACGAGGCCTTTTCGGTCCCTCGGTTGACCGTTGGAGTATCAAACGAAGTCCAAATGGTACGAAACTTGACAGGCGGTCTACCAGTAGTAAACCAAGGCCGCTTGGCAAGTCTCGATCCAATCCGGAAATGTTTAATCCCCACACACGAAAGAAAGCTAGAAATGGCCATCGGAGGAGAACGAAGCGCCGGAATGCAAAACGGACAACGGGAAAATGCTCGAATGCATGAGACGAACACGTATGCAAATGCAATGCACATGATGACATGATATGAGATGCATGACAATGATCACAACACACGGAGACAAAACCCGAACCCGAGGAAATCAATATAACTTAACGCCGGAAGCGGCAAGAGTTGGAGTACAAATAGGGAAAGTTACATCCGGGGTGTTACATTGGAGTCCCAAGTGCCAGACACTTGCTGAGCCACAAGGTCCGAGTCACCGAAGCACTTAACTCGACTTAGATTCATCTCCTTAGCCATCCGGAGACCATGGAGCAAGACTTCATACTCAGCTGCATTGTTAGTACAAGGGAACATTAAACGGAGAACATAACAAAACTTATCACCTCGTGGGGAAGTTAATACGACTCCAGCCCCCGAGCCTTCCAACTGCCTGGTTTCGTCAAAATGGATGGTCCAATACGTATGATCCGGCTTTTCTTCAGGTGCTTGCATTTCCGTCCAATAATTGATGAAATCAACAAGTGCTTGAGACTTAACCGCTGTCCGAGGCACATACTTCAAACAGTACGGCCCCAGCTCTATGGCCCACTTTGCAATCCGGCTAGTTGCTTCCCGGTTCTGGATGATATCTCCCAAAGGAGCAGAACTGACCATCGTAATTGAGTGCCCTTGGAAATATTGTTTAAGCTTCCGGCTTGCCATAAAAACTCCATACACCAGCTTCTGCCAATGCGGATACCTTTGCTTGGACTCAATGAGCACCTCGCTGATATAATAGACCGGACATTGAACCGGATGCTCCTTACCTGCCTCCTTTCGCTCCACCACAATAGCTACGCTGACCACCCGAACATTAGCAGCAACATATAGCAGTAACGGCTCCTTGTCAATGGGAGCGGCGAGCACAGGCGGATTGGCCAATTGCCGCTTTAAGTCCTCAAATGCTTCATCAGCAGCAGAACTCCAAACAAACTGATCCGTCTTTTTCAACATCTGATACAAAGGGATTGCCTTCTCACCCAGGCGACTGATAAACCGGCTTAGCACAGCAATCCGGCCTGCCAGGCGTTGAACATCGTTGATACACTTCGGTTTAGCCAGGGAGGTGATAGCCGTGATCTTCTCCGGATTAGCCTCAATTCCCCTGTTGGACACTAGAAAACCCAATAGCTTGCCCGCCGGTACACCAAAGACACACTTGTCCGGATTAAGCATCATCTTATATGTTCTCAGGTTATCAAAGGTTTCCTTCAAATCATCAATCAGAGACTCCTTCTCCCTGGATTTAACCACGATAGCATCCACCTAAGTATGTACATTACGGCCAATCTGCTTGTGAAGACAATTTTGTATACACTGTTGGTAAGTTGCCTGGGCACTCTTGAGCCCGAAGGGCATAGACACATAGCAGAAGGCTCCAAAGGGAGTTATAAATGTTCTCTTCTCCTGGTCCTTAACTGCCATTTTGATCTGATGATAGCCAGAATACGCATCCAAAAAACTTAAACGCTCACAACCCGCCGTAGCATCAATAATTTGATCAATACGGGGAGGGCAAAAGGATCTGCTGGACAAGCTTTATTAAGATCTGTGTAATCCACACACATGCGCCAGGTGCCGTTTTTCTTGAGGACCAGCACCGGATTGGCAAGCCACTCAGGGTGAAAAACTTCAACAATAAAGCCAGCTGCTAAGAGCCTGGCTACCTCTTCTCCAATCGCCTTGTGTCTTTCTTCGTTAAACCGGCGGAGGAACTGTTTCACCGGTTTATATTTAGGATCCACATTAAGTGTGTGCTCAGCGAGTTGCCTCGGTACACCTGGCATGTCGGAGGGCTTCCATGCAAAAATGTCCCGATTCTCACGGATGAACTCGATGAGCGCGCTTTCCTATTTCGGATCCAAGTTGGCACTGATGCTGAACTGCTTGGACGAATCGCCAGGTACGAAGTCAACAAGCTTAGTTTCTGCTGCCGATTTGAACTTCAGGGCCAGATCATGCTCCGTAGTTGGCTTCTTCAACGGAGTCATGTCCGCCGGATCAACATTGTCTTTATAGTACTTCAACTCCTCGGTGGCACAAACCGACTCTACATAAGCCGCATCTCCTTCCTCGCATTCCAAAGCGATTTTGCGGCTTCCGTGAACCGTTATTGTCCCCTTGTGACCCGGCATCTTGAGCTGCAAATACACATAATAGGGCCGAGCCATAAACTTGGCGTATGCCGGTCGCCCAAACAGGGCATGATATGGACTTTGGATTTTCACCACTTCAAACGTCAATGTCTCCGACCTGGAATCATGATCATCCCCAAAGGCCACTTCCAGAGCTATCTTACCAACAGGATATGCTGATCTGCCAGGCACTACACCATGGAATACTGTATTAGACGGTTTGAGATTCTTATCTGTTAGTCCCATACGACGGAAGGTCTCATAGTACAGGATGTTAATGCTGCTCCCTCCATCCATGAGCACCTTGGTGAACTTATAACCTCCCACCTGAGGCGCCACCACCAGAGCCAACTGACCCGGATTATCGACCTGGGGTGGGTGATCCTCTCTGCTCCATATGATTGGCTGTTCAGACCAACGTAGATAACGGCGTATGGCCGGTTCAACAGAGTTGACTGCCCGCCTCTGAACCTTCCGGTCTCGCTTGTCCAAGCTAGTGGTGAAGACATGGTACTGCGCACTACTCAACTACTTTGGGTTGCTCTGGTAACCTGACTGTTGCTGCTGTTGGTTGTAACCACCCTGGTTGTTCTGACTATTTTGACCATTATGTCCGCCCGGGTTACCATTAAGTCCTGAACCGGAACTTCCTCCACCGTAACCCGGCCCGGATCCTGAGCCACCGCTAGATTCGTGATCATACCGGAAATTATTAGAATTCTTGAACTCCTGCATAATAAAGCAATCCTTCCAAAGGTGGTTTGCTGGCGCCTCCTTCGTCCCATGTCTTGGACAGGGCTGGCTTAGCAGATAGTTTAGGCGGTTTGGGTTAGGGTTGGGTGCTCCATTGTCCTGTGCGTTGGTATTAGCCACAAAGTCCATGTTACCATCCGCTTTACGCTTGCCTCCTCCACCATTGCCTACCCAGTGATGCTGCTGACCTTTGGAGCTGCTGTTCTTCTTCCCATTCCCTGTCTTGTCATCATCAGATTCAGGATCCTTGGTACTATCAGAATCAGCATATTTCACCAAAGCGGCCATGAGGGTCCCCATGTCGGTGCAATGACGCTTCATCCGTCCCAATTTCAACTTCAGGGGCCCAAACCGGCAGTTGCCTTCTAGGGTTAATACTGCGGTGTCAGCGTTGATGCGGTCTGAGGAGTGCAATACTTGTGAAACCCGGCGCACCCAATGAGTCGTTAATTCTCCTTCCTCCTGGACGCATGCAGCTAAGTCCACTATCGACATAGGCTGTTTACAGGTATCCTTGAAATTGCTGATAAACCGGGCTCGTAATTGGGCCCATGAACTGATAGAATTAGCTGGCAAGCTTTTTAACCAAGTACGGGCCGTTCCTTCAAGCATCATGGTGAAGTATTTCGCCCATGCCGTGTCATCCACATCAAGCATCTCCATGGCCATCTCATAGCTCTCCACCCATGTCTCTGGAGGTTGATCCGCCATGTAATTTGGTACCTTGCGCGGGCCCTTGAAATCCTTGGGCAGGCGCATGTTGCGTAAAGCGGGGATAAGGCAAGGCACCCCCAAAGAACTAGAAGTAACACCAGGTTCAATCGAGATGGTTGGACGAACTGGCATGAGCTGCCGAGCCTGATGCTGTGCGGCTAACTCGGCCTCCCTGCGCGCTCGGGCCCGGTTCCCCACTTCCTGAGCGTCATCAGCACCACCCGTCGGGTTGTTGCCACGGGGTGCTCCACGTCGTTCATTACTCGACACTGCTGGTTCATCCATATGTCTGCTATAGCTCCGGCTTGGACGGGGGGTCGAGTGGATCCGGTCGCGGCTGTACGAGTACGCTTCCTGTTGGGCCAAAGCTGTCCTCAGAAGTTCCTTGATCCGTCGCGTCTCTACTGCCTGCGGTGAGTCACCTTCAATTGGAATGGCCTCCAGTCGTGCAGCAGCGGCAACAAGATTGTCCATTGGGTTGGAGTAGTGACCCGGAGGTGTTAAAGCATCCTGAGGTATAACGGTGTTTTGACGAGGCGGGTCCATCTAACGAGGCTGAACCGGTGCACCGTTCCCAGGGGCTTCTGCCCGGTTCCCCTCCAGCGGATTGCCGGCTCTTGGTCCTGGAGTGTTGAAAAGGTCTCTGGCCTCGAAAACCGGAGGTAAGCGGGATCGGTGCTTCCTCCTCATGACTTCATGCGACGCGCTCTGGTCCAACATAAGCCTGTAGGCATGTGCGTCTAAAGCGGCCCGCTCTGCGGCCATCCTGGTGTCCTCAGCCGCTAGATCCGCCTTGGCCTAGGTGATCTGTTCCTTTACCTTTGCAATCTCCATGTTGTGAATGTCCTGATCTGGCGGATTAACTTCCGCCATAAGCACAGCCAACGCATCAAATAGTTCTGATAGAACCTGAGCCGGCGGGCGCACAGGGCCTCCTGCCCCGGCAGCCATCGCCGCTGCTGAATCGGAGATCGTTGCCACAGCTGTCGAAGAATGAAGCGCTGCTTGTGTTCCGGCCATGAATATTCCAACCCGGTTGGGCAGATCAGAGGGGTCCGGAATACTGTTGCCATCGGAACAGCTCCCAATCTGGCCATCTTGTAGCTGATAAAGAGATTCGGTTTCTCCGGTCGAAGATTCGTCACCGGAACAAACGACAGTCGCCCCGCGAAATTCCGATCCGTCCTCATAACTTCCTCCATGGATGACTCCCACGAAGGCACGCTTCATGGCTGGTTTAACCCGGGCGGATTGCGCACGCTGAGCCGTCTCGACGAGGTCGGTGCAGATGTCCGGCTCAGGGCCCGAGGTTCACCTATCTTGCCAATGAAAACGTGAATGCTACCAAAGGGGACCCGGTACCCGTACTCAATTGAGCCGGCCTCGGGGCCCCAGCCTGCGTCGTCGATGTAGAGCTTGCCGCGACGACTCTTAGTCATCCGGCCTACAGCGTAGCCCTCGAGTCCTTCAAAGCGGGCCTCCAAGAACCGGAAACCCTCGTGCGATAGCCCCACGGTGGGCGCCAACTGTCATTGTTTTGTCACAGTAGATGTCCTAGAGAAAGGACTTAGTCGTGGAGCCATCGCGACGGGTTAGCTTGAAGGGGTTAAAGCGGACACAAGGACGCAAGAGAGTTTATACTAGTTCGGCCCCTTCGATGAAGGTAAAAGCCTACGTCTAGTTGTGATGGAATTGATGGGGTTTCGATGACTAGGGAGCAAACAAGCTTCGCCTATGTCTCGAGTTGTTGTCTGTTGTCCTTGAACCGCCGCCGGGTCGTCCCCTTATATACACGGGTGACTCTCGTCGGCTTACGGAGTCCCAATAACGGCTCATAGATGTGTCCGGTTTGGTCTCTTCTTATTCCTAACTTACAATACAGGTTAACTACTAACGCCGGTTTACGGCTGCAAGCCTTGAGCCGACCATGGGCCTTGAGCCCTCCTCTGTCTTCTTGGGCTTTAACTTACTTAACTACTGACGAAGTTAACCCGGCCCAGATAGGCCAGTTTACGCCCAGTAGTAATATCCCCAACAGTAACCGACCTCATGTAACCCTAGATCCCTCCCGTGTCTATATAAACCGGAGGGCTAGGTCCGTAGATACATACTCATAATCATAGTCAGACAGGTTAGACTTTTAGGGTTTAGCCATTACGATCTCGTGGTAGATCAACTCTTGTAATACTCATATTCATAAAGATCAAGCAAGCAGGAAGTTGGGTATTACCTCCATAGAGAGGGCCCGAACCTGGGTAAACATTGTGTCCCCTACCTCCTGTTATCATCGACCTTAGACGCACAGTTCGGGACCCCCTACCCGAGATCCGTCGGTTTTGACACCAACATTGGTGCTTTCATTGAGAGTTCCACTGTGCCGTCGTTGGAAGGTTTGATGGCTCCTTCAATCATCTACAACGACGCTGTCCAAGGGGAAGTCTTCCTCCCTGGACAAATCTTCGTGTTCGGCGGCTTCGCGCCGCGGGCCAACGTGCTTGGCCATCTGGAGCAGATCGAAACCTACGCCCCTAGCCACCAGGTCTGATTTGGAAGCTTGAACTATGTCGTGGATATCCGTGGAGACTTGATCTTCGATGGATTCGAGACCACGGCAGCCGCTCCCCGCCACCACGATGAACATGACATAGATCTGTCATCGGAGCATACCTAGGAGATAGTACCTGTAGCTGCTCCGGCTTCAGATCTAGAGCAGATCACGACATCCGAGGACAGGAAGCTCAACCCCGCCGTGGAAGCCGCAGACTCAGCGGCGTTGGAGCCGCACATAGACTCAACTTCAAGTGACATCTGTGTCACCGGAACCATGGACTCGTCTCCGGCTACAGGTTCCGAACCCTGCGCGTCCACGTACATTGATCTTGATCGGTCATCGATCGTCGAATTTAGCTCCGCGGATATCTTCCGGCACTCGCCTTTGGGCGACGTGTTGAACTCGTTAAGAGTTCCGTCCTTAGTAGGGGGCTCACAGTCGAATTGTATCCGATTCGAACCTAAGGCTGACAACGGAGAATTTTGCTTCCCACCCACCGCCCACTTCATACACACTATCGAAGACTTAACCGACACACTCGATTACGGCTCCAAAGACACCAACGGTATGGACAACGATGCCGATGAGGAGCCGGGCCAAGACCCGCCGTTTACCGGACGTTGGACGGCCACCTCTTCTTATGACGTGTATATGGTGGATACACCTAAAAGAACTAACAACGATGACAAAGAAGATCCAGTTGAGGATGAACCTCCTGCGATACAACCAAAACGCTAGTGTCAGCGGCGCCGCTCTAAGTCGCGTCATGAAAAAAAGGCGATACTGGCACAAGGGAAAGTAATATTCCGGACGATGCTAAAAATGATGAAGACCCCGTTGAGATAACCTCTGAACAGGAGGAACCGGAAAACGGGCAAGTTCGCCCTAACGAACAGGTCATAAATGATGACTCGGAGGACAGTAATTATCTTCCACTCTCCGAGGATGAGGTGAGCCTTGGCAACAAGGATTTTATCGTGTTGAGGAACCTCAGGACCAGGAGCGCTTTACGCGCCAGCTAATAGCCACTGCAAGGAGCCTGAAAAAGAAGCAGCAGCAGCTTCAAGCTGACCAAGATCTACTCAACGACAGATGGACTGATGTCCTAGCAGCCGAAGAACACGGCCTCAAGCGCCCAGCCAAAAGCTACCCGAAGCGCAAATTGCTACCTCAGTTCGACGACGAGGCGCCGGAACACATACCATCATTGTGCAATGCGGCTGACCGACCACCACGTGGTCGGGATAAAGCGACAACTCAAGCCGAACACCAGCCTGCCCCGCCTCATCATAAAAGTAGAGGCAAAACAGCTCGCGGTCATACATATGACCTTCGGCAGGACCTAGACAATAGAGCAGGACATACCAGATCGATCTAGGGATCACAAGGACGTGCCCTGACACGTGACGATGGCTATCTATTCAGACATGACAAGCCTAGTCACACCCGGGCGGAAAACCGTAGACTGACTCCATCAGAGCTACGTCGCAATGTGGCCCAACATAGAGGCGCCGCACACCCTCTTTGCTTCATAGACGAAGTAATGGGGCACGAATTCCTAGAAGGGTTTAAACCCGTCAATATCGAATCATATGATGGAACAACCGATTCCATGGTATGGATCGAGGATTTCCTTCTCCATATCCACATGGCCCGCAGAGATGACCTTCATGCCATCAAATACCTCCCGTTAAAACTCAAAGGTCCAGCCCGGCACTGGTTAAACAGTCTGCCCGAAAACTCTATTGGCAGCTGGGAGAATTTGGAGGACGCCTTCTGATAACCCACAAGTATAGGGGATCACAACAACTTTCGAGGGTAGAGTATTCAACCCAAATTTATTGATTCGACACAAGGGGAGCCAAAGAATATTCTCAAGTATTAGCAGCTGAGTTGTCAATTCAACCACACCTGGAAACTTAGTATCTGCAACAAAGTGTTCAGTAGCAAAGTAATATGATAGTGGTGGTAGCAGCAACAGAAGTAAAGACAATAAAGTAATGTTTTTGGTATTTTGTAGTGATTGTAACAGTAGCAACGGAAAAGTAAATAAGCGTAAACCAGTATATGCAAAACTCATAGGCACCGGATCAGTAATGGATAATTATGCCGGATGCGGTTCATCATGTAACAGTCATAACATAGGGTGACACAGAACTAGCTCCAATTCATCAATGTAATGTAGGCATGTATTCCGTATATAGTCATACATGCTTATGGAAAAGAACTTGCATGACATCTTTTGTCCTACCCTCCCGTGGCAGCGGGATCCTATTAGAAACTAAGGGATATTAAGGCCTCCTTTTAATAGAGAACCGGAACAAAGCATTAGCACATAGTGAATACATGAACTCCTCAAACTATGGTCACCACCGGGAGTGGTCCCGATTATTGTCACTTTGGGGTTGCCGGATCATAACACATAGTAGGTGACTATAGACTTGCAAGATAGGATCAAGAACTCACAGATATTAATGAAAACATAATAGTTTCAGATCTGAAATCATGGCACTCGGGCCCTAGTGACAAGCATTAAGCATAGCAAAGTCATAGCAACATCAATTTCAGACCATAGTGGATACTAGGGATCAAACCCTAACAAAACTAACTCAATTACATGATAAATCTCATCCAACTCATCACCGTCCAGCAAGCCTATGATGGAATTACTCACGCACGGCGGTGAGCATCATGAAATTGGTGATGGAGGATGGTTGATGATGATGACGGCGACAAATCCCCTTCTCCGGAGGCCCGAACGGACTCCAGATCAGCATTCCCAAGAGGTTTTAGGGTTGGGCGGCGGCTCCGCATCGTAAAACGCAATGATTTCTTCTCTCTAATTTTTTCTCTCCAAAAGCAAATATATAGAGTTGGATTTGGAGTCGGAGGGCATCCAGGGGGCCCACGAGGTAGGGGGGCACGCCCTAGGGGGGCGCCCCCCACCCTAGTGAGAAGGGTGTGGGCCCCCTGGTCTTCATCTTTGGCGAGGATTTTTTATTATTTTTTCTAAGATGTTCCATGGAGTTTCAGGTCATTCCGAGAATATTTGTTTTCTGCACATAAAACAACACCATGGCAATTCTGGTGAAAACAGCGTCAGTCCGGGTTAGTTCCATTCAAATCATACAAGTTAGAGTCCAAAACAAGGGCAAAAGTGTTTGGAAAAGTAGATACGACGGAGACGTATCAACTCCCCCAAGCTTAAACCCTTGCTTGTCCTCAAGCAATTCAGTTGACAAACTGAAAGAAAGAAAGAAAAACTTTTACAAACTCTGTCTGCTCTTGTTGTTGTAACTATGTCAAGCCAGCATTCAAGTTTTCAGCATAGATCATAACTAACCACATTTGCAATAATTCTCAGGTCTCATAATTACTCATATCAATAGCATAATTAACTAGCAAGCCATAATAATAAATCTCGGATGACAACACTTCCTCAAAACAATCATAATATGATATAACAAGATGGTATCTCGCTAGCCCTTTCTAAGACCGCAAAACATAAATGCAGAGCACCTTTAAAGATCAAGTACTGACTAGACATTGTAATTCATGGTAAAAGAGATCCAATCATAGTCATACCCAATATAAATTAACAGTGATGAATGCAAATGACGGATGTGCTCTCCAGCTAGTGCTTTTTAATAAGAGGGTGATGACTCAACATAAAAGTAAATGGATAGGCCCTTCGCGGAGGGAAGCATGGATTTGTAGAGGTGCCAGAGCTTGGTTTTGAAATAGAGATAAATTGTATTTTGAGCAGTATACTTTCATTGTCAACGTAACAACTAAGAGATGGCGATATCTTCCATGCTAAACACATTATAGGCGGTTCCCAAACAGAATGGTAAAGTTTATACTCCCCCTCCACCAACAGGCATCAATCCATGGCTTGCTCGAAACAACGAGTGTCCCCAACATACATCAGGTCCCAGGGGGAGTTTTGTTTGCAATTAATTTTGATTTAGTTTGCATAAAGCATGGGACTGGGCATCCCGGTGACCAGCCATTTTCTCGTGAGTGAGGAGCGGAGTCCACTCCTTTTGAGAATAACCCACCTAACACGGAAGATAAGGACAGCCTTGGTTCATACATGAGCTATTCGAGCATACAAAACAGAATGTTTATTTGAAGGTTTAGAGTTTGGCACATACAAATTTACTTGGAACGGCAGGTAGATACCGCATATAGGAAGGTATGGTGGACTCATCTGGAATAACTTTGGGGTTTAAGGGATTGGATGCACAAGCAGTATTCCCGCTTAGTACAAGTGAAGGCTAGCAAAAGACTGGGAAGCGACCAACTAGAGAGCGACAACAGCCATGTACATGCATTAAAATTAATAAACATTGGATGCAAGCATGAGTAGGATATAATCCACCATGAACATAAATATCATGAAGGCTATGTTGATTTGTTTCAACTACATGCGTGAACATGTGCCAAGTCAAGTCACTTAAATCAATCAAAGGAGGATACCACCCCATCATACCACATCATAATCATCTCAATAGCATGTTGGCACAGAAGGTAAATCATTATAACTCATAGCTAATCAAGCATGGCACAAGCAACTATGATCTCTAATTGTCATTGCAAACATATTTATTCATAATAAGCTGAATCAAGAACGAGGGACTCATCATATTTACAAAATCAAAAGAGGTCGAGTTCATACCAGTTTTTCTCATCTCAGTCAGTCCATCATATATCATCATTATTGCCTTTCACTTGCACGACCGAACGGTGTGAATAATAATAAGAGTGTACGTGCATTGGACTAAGCTGGAATCTGCGAGCATTCAATAAACAGGAGAAGACAAGGCAATATGGGCTCTGGGTTAAATCAACAATAATGCATATAAGAGCCACTTCAACAATTTAACTATAGTCTTCTCCCACTGACCCCCAAAGAATAGAAAAGAAATAAAACTATTTACACGGGAAAGCTCCCAACAAGCAAAAGAAGAACGGGAAATATTTTTGTGTTTTTTTAATTATTACTACTACAGCAGAAAAATAACTACTACTAATTTTTTTGGTTTTTCTTAAGGTTTATTAAACACACAAGAAGAAAGCAGGAAAAACAAAATAAACTAGCATGGATATTACAGTGAAAAAGTATGAGCACCGACATCTAGCAATGAGTGTGTGTGTGAACATAAATGTAATGTCGGTGAGAAATACGTACTCCCCCAAGCTTAGGCTTTTGGCCTAAGTTGGTCTATGGCCACGGCTGGCCTGGCGGATATCCATAATAATAGTTGTTGGGGTCGTACTGTGATGAGGAAGAATAGTTGGGATCATACTGTGATGAAGAAGAAGACTCTGACTGCCACTGGCTGACAGTCATCTCTAGATCCCAAGAATAAACAGATTGTCATGGAGGCTCAACTTGTGGTTCCTGTTCCGGGGCTGGTGCAAGATTATTGTAAGCTTGAATAGCCATCAACGGAACAAGGTACGTGCCTACAGTCAAATCAAACAAAGAAGGAGCAGGCAGGGTAATAGTCTCAGGATGATGTTTATTAAAGAACAATTGATATTTAAGCTCTCCTGCCCTATTCTTAACAATAAAATCATGTGCCACCATACTTTTATGATCTAGATAAACACGGGGCAGCACCTTTTCTTCCTTCTCAGCATGCCTAATAGGTATGTTAAAATGTGCAGCTAGGCGTGTAGCATAGATGCCTCCAAAGATGGGACCCTTAGTACGGTTCATACTTAACCGTCTAGCAATAATACCGCCCATACTAAAAGTGTTATCACTGTATAAACCATGGTGTAGAATAATTATATCAGGGATGCTAAGGTTTCCACAGTTTCCGCGTCCAATTAAACAATGACTAGCAAATAATGCAAAGTAACGTAAAACAGGAAAATGTATGCTAGTGATTCATGCATCGGAAACCTTCCTAGTTTCTCCTACAGTGATATTATCAATAAACCCAACCCCATCATCATAATGTGGTTCTTCTGTCTTGCCCTCAAAAGGGACTAAACAAATCCGACAGAAATCATAAAGTGACATTTCCTTATGCTCATCATATAAATGAAACTCCACCGTAGGTGGTGAGTTCCTAGAATGAAAATGAAAGTTTTGCACAAAGGTATTTGTGAGTAAGAGATACTGATCGCATTGGTCATGGAGGAAAGTGGTGAGTCCTGCATTGTGAGCCAATTCATGAAAATCTTCATAGATACCGGCTGCTCTCAAGAAATCATCAGAAGGCCATTCACACGCCCGAATCTCCGCGGTGCGCGGCAAATTATACTTAGGCTTCGGTGCCTTTTCCTTCGAGCTTTGGCTCGATGAGCCCCTCAAAAATCTCCTCATTATTTTTCTGAAATAATCTGAAATTTTTAGTAACTTCAAACAAAAATGAACCAACTTCAATAATATTGATAGCAACTACTCCTACAAGTGCCTAGAGCCTAAATCAAGCATTAGAACTACTTGGAACCATATAAATTTGACATGCAAGCTCAAGAACATGATCACCTATGCAGCACAATTTTGCAAAGAATAAAGCACTAGAACAAAAACTAATTGGACCAATGGAGGAGTCACATACCAAGGAACAATCTCCCCAAGCAGTTTTGCGAGAGGTGCTTTGAGCAAGGAAATCGAAAATCACAGCAAAAGTGGCTGGAACTCGTGCTTGAGTTGGTTTTTCGGGTTTGTGTGAGACAGAGGAAGAAGATGGTTGCTGGGATAAGTGGAGGAGGGCCAACATGGGCCCACGAGGCAGGGGGGCGCGCCCTATAGGGGGGCGCCCACCACCCCCGTGGCCAGGTGGCAGCTCCTCCCGCGGTAATTTTTGCATAGTAAATCCTCAAATATTCCCGAAAAAATCATATTAAATTGGCATGTCATTCTGAGGACTTTTATTTTCGGGATATTTTTATGTTGCACAGATAAGTCAGGAAACAGACAGAAAAATACTATTTTTACTTTATTTAATATAAATAACAGAAAGTATAGAGAGGGTACAGAAGGTTGTGCTTCTAGTTTCATCCATCTCATGCTCATCAAAAAGAATCCACTAACAAGGTTGATCAAGTCTTGTTAACAAACTCATTCCGATTAACATGAAACCGGAGAAATTTGGAATAACACTAAGTTACCTCAACAGTATGCACATCCCCTATAATAAGTATATCATATTTCTTCTTGACAGTAGGAAGAGGAAATTCAAAACCTCCAAATATAATCGATGGAATTTTTCCAATAGAATTGATGCTATGAACTTGAGGTTGTTTCCTCGGAAAGTGTACCCTATGGTCATTACCATTAACATGAAAGTGACATTGCCTTTGTTACAATCAGTAACAGCCCCTACAATATTAAGAAAAGGTCTTCCAAGAATAATAGACATACTATCATCCTCGGGAATATCAAGTATAACGAAGTCCGTTAAAATAGGAACGTTTGCAACCACAACAGGCACATCCTCACAAATACCGACAGGTATAGCAGTTGATTTATCAGCCATTTGCAAAGATATTTCAGTAGGTGTCAACTTATTCAAGTCAAGTCTACGATATAAAGAGATAGGCATAACACTAACACCGGCTCCAAGATCACATAAAGCAGTTTTAATATAATTTCTTTTAATGGAGCAAGGTATAGTAGGTACTCCGGGGTCTCCAAGTTTCTTTGGTATTCCACCCTTAAAAGTATAATTAGCAAGCATGGCGGAAATCTCAGCTTCCGGTATCTTTCTTTTATTAGTAATGATATCCTTCATATATTTAGCATAAGGATTTGTTTTGAGCACATCAGTTAATCGCATACGCAAAAAGATAGGCCTAATCATTTCAGCAAAGCGCTCAAAATCCTCATCATCCTTTTTCTTGGATGGTTTTGGAGGAAAAGGCATGGGTTTCTGAACCCAAGGTTGCCTTTCTTTACCATGTTTCCTAGCAACAAAGTCTCTTTTATCATAACGTTGATTCTTTGATTGTGGGTTATCAAGATCAACAGCAGGTTCAATTTCTACATCATTATCATTACTAGGTTGAGCATCATCATGAACATCATTATTAATATTTTCATTAGGTTCATGTTCATTACCAGATTGTGTTTCAGCATCAGACGTAGAGACATCATTTGGATTATCAGGTGGTTCAGCAATAGGTTCACTAGAAGTTTGCACAGTTCTATCATTTTTCTTCTTCTTCTTTTTAGAAGAACTAGGAACATCAATATTATTTCTTTCAGAATCTTGCTCAATTCTCTTAGGGTGGCCTTCAGGATACAAAGGTTCCTGAGTCATTCTACCAGTTCTAGTAGCCACTCTAACAACATAATCATTTTTCTTGCTATTCATTTCATCAAGCACTTCTTTTTGAGCCTTAAGTACTTGTTCTACTTGAGTGGTAACCATAGAAGCATGTTTGCTAACAAGTTTAAGTTCACCTTTAATATTAGCCATATAATCACCCAAGCGTCTAATCATATAAGCATTTTCTTTTAATTGTCTACCAAAATAAGCATTGAAGTCGTCTTGCTTAAACATAAAGTTATCAAACTCGTTCAAGCACTGACTAGCAATTTTAGTAGGAGGGACTTCAGTTTTATCATATCTATAGAGAGAATTTACCTTTACTACCTGTGTTGGGATATCGGGATCAGGAGGTTCTTCAGTAAATAAAGAATTGAGATCATATGTTTCTTCAACAGGCGGTATATTAAGACCATGTATTTCTTCAATAGGAGGTAAATTCTTAACATCTTCAGCTTTAATACCTTTTTCTTTCATAGATTTCTTTGCCTCTTGCATATCTTCGGGACTGAGTAATAGAACACCTCTCTTCTTCGGAGTTGGTTTAGGAATAGACTCAGTAATTGGAGCAGGAGCTGGCTCAGGAGCTTGCTCAGGAGTTGCCCAATTATTTTCATTTGTCAACATATTATTCAATAAGATTTCAGCTTCATCCGGTGTTCTTTCCCTGAAAAGAGAACCAGCACAACTACCCAGGTAATCTCTGGAAGTATCGGTTAGTCCATTATAAAAGATATCAAGTATTTCAGGTTTCTTAAGAGGATGATCAGGCAAAGCATTAAGTAACTTGAGAAGCCTCCCCCAAGCTTATGGGAGACTCTCTTCTTTAATTTGCACGAAGTTGTATATTTCTCTCAAAGCAGCTTGTTTCTTATGAGCAGGGAAATATTTAGCAGAGAAGGAATAAATCATATCCTGGGGACTACGCACACAACCAGGATCAAGAGAATTAAACCATATCTTAGCATCACCCTTTAATGAGAACAGAAATATTTTGAGTATATAAAAGTAACGCGATCTCTCATCATTAGTAAACAGGGCAGCTATATCATTTAACTTAGTAAGATGTGCCACAACAGTTTCAGATTCATAGCCATAAAACGGATCAGATTCAACCAGAGTAATTATATCAGGATCAACAGAGAATTCATAATCCTTATCAGGAACACAAATAGGTGAAGTAGCAAAAGCAGGGTCGGGTTTCATTTTATCTCTAAGTGATTCTTTGTTCCATTTAATTAGTAACCTCTTAAGCTCATATCTATCTTTGCAAGCTAAAATAGCGGCAGAAGATTCCATATAAAAAAGATAACCCTCAGGAATAACAGGCATATTTTCGTCATCACTATCATCATCGTATTCAGATTCAATAATTTCTTTTTCTCTAGCCCTAGCATTTTGTTCATCAAGAAATTCACCAAGGGGCACAGTAGTATCAGGCATAGAAGCAGTTTCATCATAAGTATCATGCATAGCAGAAGTGCATCATCAATAACATGCGACATATCGGAACAAATAGCAGAAGCAGGTGTAGGTGTCGCTAACTTACTCATAACAGAAGGTGAATCAAGTGCAGAGCTAGATGGCAGTTCCTTACCTCCCCTCGTAGTTGAGGGATAGATCTTGGTTTTTGGATCTCTCAAGTTCTTCATAGTGATAAGCAGATATAAATCCCAAGTGACTCAAAGAATAGAGCTATGCTCCCCGGCAATGGCGCCAGAAATTAGTCTTGATAACCCATAAGTATAGGGGATTGCAACAGCTTTCGAGGGTAGAGTATTCAACCCAAATTTATTGATTCAACACAAGGGGAGCCAAAGAATATTCTCAAGTATAAGCAGCTGAGTTGTCAATTCAACCACACCTGGAAACTTAGTATATGTAGCAAAGTTTTTAGTAGCAAAGTAATATGATAGTGGTGGTAGCAGCAACAGAAGTAAAGACAGTAAAAGTAATGTTTTTGGTATTTTGTAGTGATTGTAACAGTAGCAACGGGAAAGTAAATAAGCGTAAACCAGTATATGGAAAACTCATAGGCACCGAATCAGTGATGGATAATTATGCCGGATGCGGTTCATCATGTAACAGTCATAACATAGGGTGACACAGAACTAGCTCCAATTCATCAATGTAATGTAGGCATGTATTCCGTATATAGTCATACATGCTTATGGAAAAGAACTTGCATGACATCTTTTGTCCTACCCTCCCGTGGCAGCGGGATCCTATTAGAAACTAAGGGATATTAAGGCCTCCTTTTAATAGAGAACCGGAACAAAGCATTAGCACATAGTGAATACATGAACTCCTCAAACTATGGTCACCACCGGGAGTGGTCCCGATTATTGTCACTTTGGGGTTGCCGGATCATAACACATAGTAGGTGACTATAGACTTGCAAGATAGGATCAAGAACTCACAGATATTAATGAAAACATAATAGTTTCAGATCTGAAATCATGGCACTCGGGCCCTAGTGACAAGCATTAAGCATAGCAAAGTCATAGCAACATCAATTTCAGACCATAGTGGATACTAGGGATCAAACCCTAACAAAACTAACTCAATTACATGATAAATCTCATCCAACTCATCACCGTCCAGCAAGCCTATGATGGAATTACTCACGCACGGCGGTGAGCATCATGAAATTGGTGATGGAGGATGGTTGATGATGATGACGGCGACAAATCCCCTTCTCCGGAGGCCCGAACGGACTCCAGATCAGCATTCCCAAGAGGTTTTAGGGTTGGGCGGCGGCTCCGCATCGTAAAACGCAATGATTTCTTCTCTCTAATTTTTTCTCTCCAAAAGCAAATATATAGAGTTGGAGTTGGAGTCGGAGGGCATCCAGGGGGCCCACGAGGTAGGGGGGCACGCCCTAGGGGGGCGCCCCCCACCCTAGTGAGAAGGGTGTGGGCCCCCTGGTCTTCATCTTTGGCGAGGATTTTTTATTATTTTTTCTAAGATGTTCCGTGGAGTTTCAGGTCATTCTGATAATATTTGTTTTCTGCACATAAAACAACACGGTGGCAATTATGCTGAAAACAGCGTCAGTCCGGGTTAGTTCCATTCAAATCATACAAGTTAGAGTCCAAAACAAGGGCAAAAGTGTTTGGAAAAGTAGATACGACGGAGACGTATCACCTTCCGTGACAACTTCCAAGGTACATATGTCCGGCCACCAGACGCCGATGACTTAAGCCATATAGTTCAACAGCCCAGAGAATCAGCCAGGAAGCTCTGGAGTAGGTTCTTAGTTTAAAAGAACCAAATCGTCGACTGTCCGGACGCGGAAGCCCTAGCGGCCTTCAACATAGCGTATGGGACGAGTGGCTCGCCCGCCACATAGGTCAAGAAAAACCAAAATCCATGTCAGCCCTTACCGCTCTGATGACCCGCTTTTGCGTGGGAGAAGACAGCTGGCTCGCTCGTAGAAGCAACAGCGCCAACGATCCGGGCACTTCCAAAGTCCGAAATGGCAATGGCAAACCTCAACGCAGCAAACACAAATGTCGCAATGATAATGAAAGAACGCGCGACACATCGGTTAACGCCGGATTCAGCGGCCCGAAACCCGGTCAATGGAAAAAGCCATTCAAGGCAAACAGAGACGAACCATCCAATTTAGACAAGATATTGGACCGGCCCTGCCAGATTCATGGCAACCCTGATAAACTAGCCAATCACACCAACAAAAGTTGTTGGGTCTTCAAGCAGGTCGGCAAGCTCAACGCCAAACACAAGGGGAAAAGGCCGCTCAGTGATAGCGATGACGAAGAGACTCACCAACCAAATACCGGGGGTCAGAAGCAATTTCCCTCTGAGGTAAAAACATTAAACATGGTATACGTGACACACGCCCCTATAGAGGAGCATGAGACGCACTCCCTCCGGACAGAGGATCATACTACGTTCCCTCCAGCTGGTGTACAAATCGGTCTTATTAAACCGCATACCTTGTCGGCCATTAAGCCGCCGGTCTCCATTCAGTAGGACCGACGAATTATGGAGCCGCATTAGCAGTTCGGCTTCCGCCATTCTCCTTATACACCCGTGAGATCTGCACTGCGCATACATAACTACGCACTTAAAATACCATGGGCATCGGTGAAGGCACAATACGGACGGGCCTACAAGTACTCCCGTAACCTCCTTCTTTTCTTTTCTAACCACTCTTTCTTTTTTCATTATCCTTTACCACAGTGACTCGCAGGCTGGTCATCTCACCGACTTTATCGGAGTTCCGGTTTGTACATTCACCCAAAAGCTACTCCCTTTAAGGAGCCTTCTCATTGAGGAAAGGCGGCGCAGACGTGCGACAGGAGGTCCAAAACAACTTTTTGTAGACCGCACTCTCTATTTTGTGAGCCTGTAAAGTGCCTTCTACCTCAGTCGTCGACCCTTGGCATGTCAAATAGCCGGGGTCGTGGCGTTATTATATACAAAACAACAATTGGCATATCACTCAAGTTCTAGTGAATATTACCAGTATCTACTATTCACTTTTCTCTAAAAAAACTGTATTTTGCTCCTTGTGTTATTTCACACGCTCCGACATAACTTGCCAGGGGCTCGATATGGGAACAAAATAAATTGCCAACAAAGTCCGAACAACTTTATAGCATACTTCAGCGTCGCGATTTGGCCTTATATGCATCAGCTCTGAATCATGTCTTGGGTCAATAGTTGGGTTGCCCGGCTCCTGTGCTTGCTACCTTATGTTCAGCTCTATCGGATAAGGTAGTAAAGGGAGAACTACTGCGATTGTGTTTCCGGTTCATCTGGTCAAACACATCAGTAGAGAAAAGCCGAAAACTGACTGTCATGATGCGGCGAGAGCTGGTCAACCACTCGACAACTTATCGAAATCTTTCGCGATTCCCCCCGTATTACACGAAGGACCTTTCTTCAGGTCATACATGCACATACACCACATTGGGATAACCGCATACATACCAGGGTTTATATCGTAGACCCACCATAAAACTCCTATGGCTAAGTGAAAGTGTTAATGCCCTATAGTCCGATTGCCTTATTCACCGCATTGACACCTCCTTCACGGACCAAGACGTTGGGTTAAGAGTGATCAAGTGCTTTTCCGAACACCCCCGTATTTTTCTACGAGGGGGGTAAAGCCGACGACTGGAAAACTTTCAGATTATACAAAAACGGCCGCACAGGAGGAACCAAAAGCTTTTAAGCAAATATCATAATATTGTCTTTTACAATGTCAATACATTTCATTCGAATATCATATCTTTCGAGCACTGGCCCTTTATCAAGCGGGCACCCTCTAAGACGTCCTCGAAATAATGTTTGGGTGCGTGATGGTCCTTACCCATGAGGGGACTCCTCGCTGCAACATCGGTGGCCTTCATCTTCGCCCAGTATTTTTTAACACGGGCAAAGGCCATCCGTGCACCTTCAATGCACGTTGAACGCTTAACGACGTCGATGCGCGGCACCGCATCCACAAGCCGTTGCACCAAACCGAAGTAACTATTCGGAATGGGCTCAGTAGGCCACAACCGGACTATGATGTCCTTCATGGCAGAACCGGATATCCTGTGGAGCTCGGCCCACTAGGCCATCTGTTCATTTAGTAACAATGGACGCTTTGGCACGCCGAACTGTGACCAAAAAAGCTTCTCCGTGGCACACCTTTCCTACACTTGGTAAAATTGCGCCGCATCGGAGGCGCTCTTCGGCAGGTCCAAGAATGTGTCCGGAGAGCTCCAAATTTGATTAAGCGGGGAATACTTCGGATCGTCGAACTTCGTCTGTAATAAGAAAGGCCTACCAGCTGCTATTTCCCCAGCTTGCCGGATCTCTTCCTGAGCCACTCTAGACTCATATCGTGCTTCTTTCGCCTCTTGTAAGGCCTTGTCAAGATCGACCGCTTTGGCTTGGTTATCCCTCTCGAGGAATTCGCACTGGACAGTGGTTTCCTCTAGCTTGCGCGCCATGGTAGAAATTCTTTCCTCACACTGGCGCTGAGCAGCCTGTTCGGTTTTTAACTAATCAGCTGCCTTATCGGCAGCCGGATTACTCATCCGGGTTTGCTCCTTGGCGAGGACAATCTCAGCCCGAAGGGCCTCCACCGTAGCAGCACCATCTATAGTTATGTGTGTCTCAGTATACAATTCTAGCTTCATGCTCATGTTATCATACATACATATACTGACTGCCCCAAAAACATACCTTGCGCCTCGTCAAGACGCCTATTGATAAGCGTGATGTCATCATCTGCCTCATCAATCTTCCGCTGCAGATCCCCAACCTCTGTGGATCGGGCAGTAGCAGGGGAGATAACAACCTGTGTTCCAAGTAGTCATATTATTTCCTGGATATATCTTTTTGATCCTTTGATTTCCTCCTTAGGAAGCCTATCAGAGTCTTAGGGGCTACTATCTATACACAGGGGTATTTTGTGAATAAAACACAATCGAAAGCATTACAGTACAAACCTCGAAGCCTCTTAGCATGCTCGTGAAGACCTCATTCAATCCGCTTTTCGCAGAAAGGACCTTTTCAACCACCGTACCCATCAAGGTACGATGGTCCTGGGAGTAGGAATAACCTGTCCTTGAGCAGGAAGCCTGAGGGGGATTTCCGCGGTCAGGTATCTGGCCGCATGAAGCTTTGCATGAAGGAAATATGCCCTAGAGGAAATAATAAAGTTATTATTTATTTCCTTATATCATGATAAATGTTTATTATTCATGCTAGAATTGTATTAACTGGAAACATAATACATGTGTGAATACATAGACAAACATATTGTCACTAGTATGCCTCTACTTGACTAGCTCGTTGATCAAAGATGGTTATGTTTCCTAACCATAGACATGAGTTGTCATTTGATTAACGGGGTCACATCATTAGGAGAATGATGTGATTGACATGCCCCATTCCGTTAGCTTAGCACCCGGTCGTTTAGTATGTCGCTATTGCTTTCTTCATGACTTATACATGTTCCTATGACTATGAGATTATACAACTCCCGTTTATCAGAGGAACACTTTGTGTGCTACCAAACGTCACAATGTAACTGGGTGATTACAAAAGTGCTCTACAGGTGTCTCCAAAGGTACTTGTTGGGTTGGTGTATTTCGAGATTAGGATTTGTCACCCTGATTGTCGGAGAGGTATCTCTGGGCCATCTCGGTAATGCACATCACTTAAGCCTTGCAAGCATTGCAACTAATGAGTTAGTTGCGGGATGATGTATTACAGAACGAGTAAAGAGACTTGCCGGTAACGAGATTGAACTAGGTATTGAGATACCGACGATCGAATCTCGGGCAAGTAACATACCGATGACCAAGGGAACAACGTATGTTGGTATGCGGTTTGACTGATAAAGATCTTCGCAGAATATGTAGGAGCCAATATGAGCATCCAGGTTCCGCTATTGGCTATTGACCAGAGACGTGTCTCGGTCATGTCTACATAGTTCTCGAACCCGTAGGGTCCGCACGCTTAACGTTACGATGACAATTATATTATGAGTTTATATGTTTTGATGTACTGAAGGTTGTTTGGAGTCCCAGATGTGATCACAGACATGATGAGGAGTCTCGAAATGTTCAAGACATGAAGATTGGTATATTGGAAGCCTATGTTTGGATATCGGAAGTGTTCCGGGTGAAATCGGGATTTTACCGGAGTACCGGGAAGTTACCGGAACCCCCTAGGAGGTAAATGGGCCTTAGTGGGCCTTTACGGAGAAGAGGAGAGGCGGCCAGGGCTGGGCCGTGCGCCCCTCCCCCTAGTCCGAATAGGACAAGGAGAAGGGGGCGGCGCCCCCCCTTTCCTTCTCTCCCTCCTCTTTCCCCCTCCCGAATCCTATTCCAACTAGGAAAAGGGGGGAGTCCTACTCCCGATGGGAGTAGGACTCCTCCTGGCGCGCCCTCTCCCTGGCCGGCCGCACCCCCCTTGCTCCTTTATATACGAGGGCAGGGGGCACCCCATAGACACAACAATTGATCAAGTTGATCTTTTCGCCGTGTGCGGTGCCCCCCTCCACCATAGTCCACCTCGATAATACTGTAGCAGTGCTTAGGTGAAGCCCTGCGTTGGTAGAACATCAACATCATCACCACGCCGTCGTGCTGACGAAACTCTCCCTCAACACTCGGCTGGATCGGAGTTCGAGGGACGTCATCGGGCTGAATGTGTGCTGAACTCGGAGGTGTCGTGCGTTCGGTACTTGATTGGTCGGATCGTGAAGACGTATGACTACATCAACCGCATTGTGTTAACGCTTCTACTTTCGGTCTACGAGGGTACGTGGACAACACTCTCCCCTCTCGTTGTTGTGCATCACCATGATCTTGCGTGTGCGTAGGAAATTTTTTGAAATTACTACGTTCCCCAACAGTGGCATCTGAGCCAGGTTTTATGTGTAGATGTCATATGCACGAGTAGAACACAAGTGAGTTGTGGGCGATATAAGTCATACTGCTTACCAGCATGTCATACTTTGGTTCGGCGGTATTGTTGGATGAAGCGGCCCGGGCCGACATTACGCGTACGCTTACGCGAGACTGGTTCTACCGACGTGCTTTGCACAAAGGTGGCTGGCGGGTGTCAGTTTCTCCAACTTTAGTTGAACCAAGTGTGGCTACGCCCGGTCCTTGCGAAGGTTAAAACAACACCAAATTGACAAACTATCGTTATGGTTCTGATGCATAGGTAAGAACCGTTCTTGCTAAGCCCGTAGCAGCCACGTAAAACTTGCAACAACAAAGTAGAGGACGTCTAACTTGTTTTGCAAGGCATGTTGTGATGTGATATGGTCAAGACATGATGCTAAATTTTATTGTATGAGATGATCATGTTTTCTAACCGAGTTATCGGCAACTGGCAAGAGCCATATGGTTGTCGCTTTATTGTATGCAATGCAATTGCCCTGTAATGCTTTACTTTATCACTAAGCGGTAGCGATAGTCGTGGAAGCATAAGTTTGGCGAGATGACAATGATGCTACGATGGAGATCAAGGTGTCGCGCCGGTGACGATGGTGATCATGACGGTGCTTCGGAGATGGAGATCACAAGCACAAGATGATGATGGCCATATCATATCACTTATATTAATTGCATGTGATGTTTATCTTTTATGCATCTTATCTTGCTTTGATTGACGGTAGCATTATAAGATGATCTCTCACTAAATTTCAAGATAAAAAGTGTTCTCCCTGAGTATGCACCATTGCCAAAGTTCGTCGTGCCCTGACACCACGTGATGATCGGGTGTGATAAGCTCTACGTCCATCTACAACGGGTGCAAGCCAGTTTTGCACACGCAGAATACTCAGGTTAAGCTTGACGAGCCTAGCATATGCAGATATGGCCTCGGAACACTGAGACCAAAAGGTCAAGCGTGAATCATATAGTAGATATGATCAACATAGTGATGTTCACCATTAAAAACTACTCCATTTCATGTGATGATCGGTTATGGTTTAGTTGATTTGGATCACGTGATCACTTAGAAGATTAGAGGGATGTCTTTCTAAGTGGGAGTTCTTAAGTAATATGATTAATTGAACTTAAATTTATCATGAACTTAGTACCTGATAGTATCTTGCTTGTCTATGTTTGATTGTAGATAGATGGCTCGTGCTATTGTTTCTTTGAATTTTAATGCGTTCCTTGAGAAAGCAAAGTTGAAAGATGATGGTAGCAATTACACGGACTTGGACCGTAACTTGAGGATTATCCTCATTGCTGCCCAGAAGAATTACGTCCTGGAAGCACCACTGAGTGCCAGGCCTGCTGCTGATGCAACTGACGACGTTAAGAACGTCTGGCAGAGCAAAGCTGATGACTACTCGATAGTTCAATGTGCCATGCTTTACGGCTTAGAACCGGGACTTCAATGACATTTTGAACGTCATGGAGCATATGAGATGTTCTAGGAGTTGAAGTTAATATTTCAAGCAAATGCCCGGATTGAGAGATATGAAGTCTCCAATAAGTTCTACAGCTGCAAGATGGAGGAGAATAGTTCTGTCAGTGAACATATACTCAAAATGTCTGGGTACCATAAATCACTTGACTCAGCTGGGAGTTAATCTTCCGGTTGATAGTGTTATTGACAGAGTTCTTCAATCGCTGCCACCAAGCTACAAGAGCTTCATGATGAACTATAATATGCAAGGGATGGATAAGACAATTCCCGAGCTCTTCACAATGCTAAAGGCAGCGGAGGTAGAAATCAAAAAGGAGCATCAAGTGTTGATGGTCAATAAGACCACCTGTTTCAAGAAAAAGGGCAAAGGGAAGAAGAAGGGGAACTTCAAGAAGAACAGCAAGCAAGTTGCTGCTCAGGAGAAGAAACCCAAGTCTGGACCTAAGCCTGAGACTAAGTGCTTCTACTACAAGTAGACTGGCCACTAGAAGCGGAACTGCCCCAAGTATTTGGCGGATAAGAAGGATGGCAAGGTGAACAAAGGTATATGTGATATACATGTTATTGATGTGTACCTTACTAGAGCTCGCAGTAGCACCTGGGTATTTGATACTGGTCCTGTTGCTAATATTTGCAACTCGAAACAGGGACTATGGATTAAGCGAACACTGGCAAAGGACAAGGTGACGATGCGCGTGGGAAATGGTTCCAAAGTCGATATGATCGCGGTTGGCACGCTACCTCTACATCTACCTTCGGGATTAGTATTAGACCTAAATAATTGTTATTTGGTGCTAGCATTGAGCATGAACATTATATCTGGATCTTGTTTGATGCGAGACGGTTATTCATTTAAATCAGAGAATAATGGTTGTTCTATTTATATGAGTAATATCTTTTATGGTCATGCACCCTTGAAGAGTGGTCTATTTTTGATGAATCTCAATAGTAGTGATACACATATTCATAATGTTGAAGCCAAAAGACGCAGAGTTGATAATGATAGTGCAACTTATTTGTGGCACTGCCGTTTAGGTCATATCGGTGTAAAGCGCATGAAGAAACTCCATACTTATGGACTTTTGGAAGCACTTGATTATGAATCACTTGGTACTTGCGAACCATGCCTCATGGGCAAGATGACTAAAACGCCGTTCTCCGGAACTATGGAGAGAGCAACAGATTTGTTGGAAATCATACATACAGATGTATGTGGTCCGATGAATGTAGATGCTCGTGGCGGATATCGTTATTTTCTCACCTTCACAGATGATTTAAGCAGATATGGGTATATCGACTTGACGAAGCATAAGTCTGAAACATTTGAAAAGTTCAAAGAATTTCAGAGTGAAGTTGAAAATCATCGTAACAAGAAAATAAAGTTTCTACGATCTGATCGTGGAGGAGAATATTTGAATTATGAGTTTGGTCTACATTCGAAATAATGCGGAATAGTTTCGCAACTCACGCCACCCGGAACACCACAGCATAATGGTGTATCCGAACGTCGTAATCGTACTTTACTAGATATGGTGCGATCTATGATGTCTCTTACAGATTTACCGCTATCATTTTGGGGACATGCTTTAGAGACGGTCGCATTCACGTTAAATAGGGCACCATCGAAATCCGTTGATACGACGCCTTATGAACTGTGGTTTGGCAAGAAACCAAAGTTGTCGTTCTGAAAGTTTGGGGCTGCGATGCTTATGTGAAAAAGCTTCAACCTGATGAGCTCGAACCCAAATCGGAGAAATGTGTCTTCATAGGATACCCAAAGGAGACTGTTGGGTACACCTTCTATCACAGATCCGAAGGCAAGACATTCGTTGCTAAGAATGGATCCTTTCTAGAGAAGGAGTTTCTCTCGAAAGAAGTGAGTGGGAGGAAAGTGGAACTTGATGAGGTAGCTGTACCTGCTCCTCTATTGGAAAGTAGTTCATCACATAAATCGGTTTCTGTGACGCCTACACCAATTAGTGAAGAAGTTAATGATGATGATCATGGAACTTCAGATCAAGTTACTACTGAACCTCGTAGATCAACCAGAGTAAGATCCGCACCAGAGTGGTACGGTAATCCTGTTCTGGAAGTCATGCTACTAGATCATGATGAACCTATGAACTATGAAGAAGCGATGGTGAGCCCAGATTCCGCAAAATGGCTTGAGGCCATGAAATCTGAGATGGGATCCATGTATGAGAACAAAGTGTGGACTTTGGTTGACTTGACCGATGATCGGCAAGCAATTGAGAATAAATGGATCTTCAAGAAGAAGACCGATGCTGACGGTAATGTTACTGTCTACAAAGCTCAACTTGTTGCGAAAGGTTTTCGACAAGTTCAAGGGATTGACTACGGTGAGACTTTCTCGCCCGTAGCGATGCTTAAGTCTGTCCGAATCATGTTAGCAATTGCCGCATTTTATGATTATGAAATTTGGCAAATGGATGTCAAAACTGCATTCCTGAATGGATTTCTGGAAGAAGAGTTGTATATGATGCAACCAGAAGGTTTTGTCGATCCAAACGGAGCTAACAAAGTGTGCAAGCTCCAGCGATCCATTTATGGACTGGTGCAAGCCTCTCGGAGTTGGAATAAACGCTTTGATAGTGTGATCAAAGCATTTGGTTCTATACAGACTTTTGGAGAAGCCTGTATTTACAAGAAAGTGAGTGGGACCTCTGTAGCATTTCTAATATTATATGTGGATGACATATTGTTGATTGGAAATGATATAGAATTTCTGGATAGCATAAAGGGATACTTGAATAAGAGTTTTTCAATGAAAGACCTTGGTGAAGCTGCTTATATATTGGGCATCAAGATCTATAGAGATAGATCAAGACGCTTAATTGGACTTTCACAAAGCACATACCTAGACAAAGTTTTGAAGAAGTTCAAAATGGATCAAGCAAAGAAAGGGTTCTTGCCTGTGTTACAAGGTGTGAAGTTGAGTAAGACTCAATGCCCGACCACTGAGAAGATAGAGAGAAAATGAAAGATGTTCCCTATGCTTCAGCCATAGGCTCTATCATGTATGCAATGCTGTGTACCAGACCTGATGTGTGCCTTGGTATAAGTCTAGCAGGGAGGTACCAAAGTAATCCAGGAGTGGATCACTGGACATCGGTCATGAACATCCTGAAATACCTGAAAAGGACTAAGGATATGTTTCTCGTATATGGAGGTGACAAAGAGCTCATCGTAAAGTGTTACGTTGATGCAAGCTTTGACATTGATCCGGGCGATTCTAAATCGCAAACCGGAAACGTGTTTACATTGAATGGTGGAGCTGTCAGTTGGTGCATTTCTAAACAAAGCGTTGTGGTGGGATCTACATGTGAAGTGGAGTACATAGCTGCTTCGGAAGCAGCAAATGAAGGAGTCTGGATGAAGGAGTTCATATCTGATCTAGGTGTCATACCTAGTGCATCGGGTCCAATGAAAATCTTTTGTGACAATACTGGTGCAATTGCCTTGGCGAAGGAATCCAGATTTCACAAGAGAACCAAGCACATCAAGAGACGCTTCAATTCCATCCGGGATTTAGTCCAAGTGGGAGACATAGAAATTTGCAAGATACATACGGATCTAAATGTTGCAAACCCGTTGACTAAGCCTCTTCCATGAGCAAAACATGATCAGCACCAAGGCTCCATGGGTGTTAGAATCATTACTATGTAATCTAGATTATTGACTCTAGTGCAAGTGGGAGACTGAAGGAAATATTCCCTAGAGGCAATAATAAAGTTATTATTTATTTCCTTATATCATGATACATGTTTATTATTCATGCTAGAATTGTATTAACCGGAAACATAATACATTTGTGAATACATAGACAAACAGATTGTCACTAGTATGCCTCTACTTGACTAGCTCGTTGATCAATGATGGTTATGTTTCCTAACCATAGACATGAGTTGTCATTTGATTAACGGGGTCACATCATTAGGAGAATAATGTGATTGACATGACCCATTCCGTTAGCTTAGCACCCGGTCATTTAGTATGTTGCTATTGCTTTCTTCATGACTTATACATGTTCCTATGACTATGAGATTATGCAACTCCCGTTTACCGGAGGAACACTTTGTGTGCTACCAAACGTCACAACGTAACTGGGTGATTATAAAGGTGCTCTACAGGTATCTCCAAAGGTACTTGTTGGGTTGGCGTATTTCGAGATTAGGATTTGTCACTCCGATTGTCGGAGAGGTATCTCTGGGCCCTCTCGGTAATGCACATCACTTAAGCCTTGCAAGCATTGCAACTAATGAGTTAGTTGTGGGATGATGTATTACAGAACGAGTAAAGAGACTTGCCGGTAACGAGATTGAACTAGGTATTGAGATACCGAAGATCGAATCTCGGGCAAGTAACATACCGATGACAAAGGGAACAACGTATGTTGTTATGCGGTTTGACCGATAAAGATCTTCGTAGAATATGTAGGAGCCAATATGAGCATCCAGGTTCCACTATTGGATATTGACCGGAGACATGTCTCGGTCATGTCTACATAGTTCTCGAACCCGTAGGGTCCGTACGCTTAACGTTACGATGACAGTTATATTATGAGTTTATATGTTTTGATGTACCGAAGGTTGTTCGGAGTCCCGGATGTGATCACAGACATGACGAGGAGTCTCGAAATGGTCGAGACATGAAGATTGATATATTGGAAGCCTATGTTTGGATATCGGAAGTGTTCCGGGTGAAATCGGGATTTTACCGGAGTACCGGGAGGTTACCGGAACCCCCCAGGAGGTAAATGGGCCTTAGTGGGCCTTTACGGAGAAGAGGAGAGGCGGCCAGGGCTGGGCCACGCGCCCCTCCCCCCTAGTCCGAATAGGACAAGGAGAAGGGGGCGCCCCCCCTTTCCTTCTCTCCCTCCTCTTTCCCCCTCCCGAATCCTATTCCAATCAGGAAAAGGGGGGAGTCCTACTCCCCGTGGGAGTAGGACTCCTCCTGGCGCGCCCTCTCCCTGGCCGGCCGCACCCCCCTTGCTCCTTTATATACGGGGGCAGGGGCACCCCATAGACACAACAATTGATCAAGTTGATCTTTTAGCCGTGTGCGGTGCCCCCTCTACCATAGTCCACCTCGATAATAATGTAGTAGTGCTTAGGCGAAGCCCTGCATCGGTAGAACATCAATATCGTCACCACGCCGTCGTGCTGACGAAACTCTCCCTCAACACTCGGCTGGATCGGATTTCGAGGGACGTCATCGGGCTGAATGTGTGCTGAACTCGGAGGTGCCGTGCGTTCGGTACTTGATCGGTCGGGTCGTGAAGACGTACGACTACATCAACCGTTCCGCTTTCGGTCTACGAGGGTATGTGGACAACACTCTCCCCTCTCGTTGTTTTGCATCACCATGATCTTGCGTGTGCGTAGGAATTTTTTTGAAATTACTACGTTCCCCAACATTGTAATATCCTCCTCTATAACAGAGGAGGCCACACATCGGCCCTGTAGGCCAGGTCCGGACATGATTGGGCAGCTTGAAGCAATGAAGTCGAACCTCGGGCGCTAGAACTCGAAGTTGGAAGGGTTGAGGAAAGGGTTGGCACAAAATAAGATGGCCCTTGGCCCCTTTATAAAGGCAACGGATATCGAACGCCTCCTTCTAAACCTAAAAACCTGCCTATTCCTAAGGAACCATACCAATGGAGCGGTTGGGTTACCCACACTCATATTAATGAGAATCCCGCAATAAGGGGGCACGATCTCTGCTTCGACAAGACGTGCCAATAAAACCACACCTCGAAACGTGGAATGGCAGGACAAGAAACGGTTTGAAATAATGACTGGGCAAACATGTTCTCACATTACAAAAAGTTGTCAGCATATTGGACTCGTGCAATATTATATTCTCTGCGGTTGTGTGTGGTACTTGTGTTACATATCCGGACACGTTCGTTACGTCCGAAGACTATTTTGGAGTATTCGGAAAGGGGAACCCACCTTGCAATGCCGAAGATAATCTGTGCGCCGGACACCTCGCCATTGAAGCCTGGTTCAGGGGCTACTGAGGGAGTCCTGGACTAAGGGGTCCTCGGGCGTCCGACCTATTGGATATGGGCCGGACTGATGGGCCGTGAAGATACGAAGACCGAAGACTTTACCTGTGTCCGGATGGGACTCTCCTTGGCGTGGAAGGCAAGCTTGGTGATCAAATATGAAGATTCCTTTCTCTGTAACCGACCTCATGTAACCCTAGATCCCTCCAGTGTCTATATAAACCGGAGGTCTAGGTCCGTAGATACATCCTCATAATCATAGTCAGACATGTTAGACTTTTAGGGTTTAGCCATTACGATCTCGTGGTAGATCAACTCTTGTAATACTCATATTCATCAAGATCAATCAAGCAGGAAGTAGGGTATTACCTCCATAGAGAGGGCCCGAACCTGGGTAAACATTGTGTTCCCTGCCTCCTGTTATCATCGACCTTAGACGCACAGTTCGGGACCCCCTACCCAAGATCCGCCGGTTTTGACACCGACAGGCACCGCGTGTCCTTTCAAGCCTTCTTTCCTTTGGTAAGAGACCAATTCTAGTCCAAGCCTGTTTAGCTAGTACCCCCACTTATCTCATGGGCTTCATTAAATTTCCCAAATGGGTAATTAAACTCATTAATTTTCAGTTGGCTCATTGCTTCTAGGATGACTATGAGGGCCATCACAAATATCACTTAGCTGCTTGGGGCTCCCTTACCATGGGAAAGGAGTTTGGGGGCTTTGGCATTACTGATATTGGGGATATGAATTTGGCCCTTCTAGCTTCTTGGGTAGATATTATAACTCTGAGGGTAAAATTTGGAAGAATGTCATTGATTCCAAGTATAATCCCCATAATAACAATAATTTTGCTTGCTCTGGCCTCTCCTTTCTGGAAGGGGGGGTGCTTTGGGTAGCCCAAACTGCTAAGGTTGGCTTCTCCTGGAATATAGGCAATGGTAAGAGGGTGAGGATCTGGGAGGATCATTGGTTTGGTAATGCCACCTTAACTACCCGATATTGGGACATTTATGTTTTAGCTAATGAGCACAATATAACTATTGACAAAGTGTGGGATGGAGATACCCTTAAGCTTACATTTAGGAGATGCTTTACTCGGGAGCTTATGACCCTATGGTTTGAGCTACTAGAAATTGTTAACTCCATCCAGTACACTGATCTAGAGGATTCCCTGGTTTGGAATATGAATTCCAAAGGGGTATATACAGTCAAATCCTTCTACAAGTTTGTTAATTTTAGGGGTGTGCTACCGGTTGGCTCCCCTGCTGTTTGGTCTATCAAGATTCCTCCTAGGATACATATTTTTCTATGGCTCTTAGCTAATAACAAACTGCTAACTAGGGATAACCTAGGTAAAAGGCAAGCAGTTTTGGACCCTACTTATGTTTTTTGCTCTGAGCTAGAGTCTTGTTTCCATTTATTTTTCGGTTGTGTTGTTGCTGCTGAGTTCTGGAAAGCAATCTGTAGGCTGATTGGATTTAGAGGTGACATTAATATGATGTCCTTCTCATCCCGTTGGCACAGAGGAGATGAATTTGCTGCGGTTAATGTTATTCATGCAGCCGGTCTATGGGCTCTCTGTAAAACTCGCAATGACATGGTTTTCAATTCTGTTGTTTGGCATGGGATGCAAGCTATTTGGTGAAAAACCGGGTTGAATCTATTTTCGTGGGGCTGCCTATCCGCAGGTCATGTCAGGGACAAACTGCAGCGGATTTTGAAAGAACTGGAGCTGCTAGCGAGAAGCCCCCTCTGCTATTGTGGCCAGATCCTGGCTGAGGCGGGGAGATGCTTTCTGAAGCCATAACAAGCGGGACCTCGACATGTCCGGTGCTGATCGGGGCTACTACGGGTATGTTTAGATTGGTGCCCATAGCTGCCTTGTCAACAATTTGGCCATTGACCAAGTGTGGACGTTCGTTTGGATGGAGGCCAATAATTTGGCTCGCCAGCACCCCATCAACGTTCGTAGTTCATATCCACGCCAATTTTTGGGCAAAACATAGGTGGTAGAATGCTACGCCAAAATTTTGAGGTGGTAAGGCGAGCTGGGGCGGCATCCAAACACACCCTATGTAACACGGACTGTGTGTGCCGGTTTGGGTCCTTGTTGTGCTTAACCTTCAACTAGTTTCTGTGCCTTACGTTTCTATAGCTTTTGTGGCGTTGATAAACAGACTGTGGCAGTACGTTTGCTGCTCACCGCGTGCTTTTCACTGTAATATGACCGAATTTGTGTTTCATTTCTGAATGGGAATGGAACAGGGGCGTGGCCCTTTTCTTCTAAAAAATCGTGTACCAGGTCATATCCACATGGGATTGGATTATCGACATGTATATCCATGTTCCTACAAAGAGTGCGCTGACCGTGGCGGAGCAGGTTAAGCCGTACCTTGGTCCCGGCAAAACAAGAAACTTCTCGGAGATTCCAGTGGTCAAACAAAGGTAATTTCTTGGACGAAGTTTATATCTTGTGAAACTATGAATGTTGTAATACGTACAACAGACGAGGTGCGCTAGCGGCAACTAATCGCGTCAAACCACGCGTTTCCTTGGCCCAGTGAACAACTAACGGTCATCCCGACTTTCTTGTTAACTCCCTTTTACTAATCACACGATAAGATCATATCGCAAACATATTTTCATATAGTTTCAGTGCGGCACCCGTACTTGTACTCTTGTAGTATATATATGCAAAGTAAACTTGAAGGACACACACAAGAAGCAGAAAATCAAGGAGCCATGTACGCGACCAAGCCGCTCTCTCTCTTCATGAGCCACCCGGAGGCGGCTTCCCGGCCGCCGCCCGACGGCCGGAACTCGGGCTACCTCGTCGTCAAGGGCAACGACGACGGGGACGACGACGAGACGTGCTGCTGGGGGCAGTGCGGCGGGACGCGCGTGCGCGACCTCCCGTTCCCGCAGGACCGCGTGCTCACGCTCCGGTACACGGAGCACCACGGGCAGAGCAGCACCACCTACACCGACTCCGTCGTCTTCGTGCCCGTCCCCGACCAGCCCGTCGCTTCCAACCGCTACTACGCCGTCGTCGCCTCGGGCAAGCGCAAGGGGCTCGTCCGGACCTGCTCCCGCGAGGAGGACATGACCCCGTGCTGCTTCTGCCGCTGCATCAACGACGTCAAGCCGCAGCCGTTCGACCCGGCCGACGTCTACCAGCAGATCGAGATCGTCCAGCGCCGCCGGGGCCGGTTCACGGCCAAGGCCGTCGCCGCCGACGGCTACCCAAACTACCTCTACCGCAAGAAGTATTGGCGCGTGTACGCCTCCAAGCCCACCAAGAACCGGCTCGACCTCGGCGACGCGCTGGGCCTCAACGTGGCGCACCGCTCGCGCCAGCTCGCCGACGCGAGCCTCCTCGACGTCTCCCCCGCGGCGACGGCGGTGTCAACGGCTGTCGGGAAATGGTACTGCCCGTTCTATCTCATCAAAGAAGACGGCGTCTCCCCGTCCGAGCAGATGGACCGCGCCGCCTTCTACGAGGTGGCGCTCGAGCAGCACTGGGAGCCGGTCCACGACACCCACGGCGGCTCTAAGCTGTACAGCAGGAAGGTGCTCATCGGCGGGAGCCTGGAGGCGACGCAGGAGGTGTCCAGCGGCGCCCCGCGGCACGGTGACGGGTACGTGTGGTTCAGAGCCGCGGCCGGGCAGAGCGTGGGGGTGTGCGCGAGCGTGTGGGAGAGGATGCGGTGGGAGGAGTACAGGGGCGGGTGGGTCGACGAGGAGGAGGAGGCCGAGAAGGTGGCCGGCCGGTCGGTGCTGGTGGAGAGGTTCGTCGTCAAAAGGATGGACAGGACCGTCGTGGTGGCCTTTGACTTTGTGCACCTCAACAAGGTCAGGGGGAAGCAGGCGTGAGAACTCACTGCAGAGTGTACACCCATCACAGAATCTTCCGTTAAGTATTGTGGTATAACCCACCCGCAAAAAAAAAGGTATTGTGGTATAGCTTGGTAAATAAAATTGTGAGATGCTAGTGATAAGGGATTAAGGATTTTGCTGCTCGTCACATTTCCTGCCTCCTTTTGTTGGAGAATTATTTGTATTTGTATGTAAATTAAGATTTTTGTACCTATTTATTACAACATAATTTGAGCAATGCTTCACCAACTCCACAACCTATATTATGGTATGAGATGTTGCAAATCCATGACTCCCATATCTATTGGGCACGGAAGCATGTTTGTAACAAGTACTTCACGAGATGTACTTCCTTTGTATAGAGATATAAGAGCGTTTCTCTTATATTTTTACAGAGGGAGTAGAAGATTTCCCTTCAACTGAAGAACCAAGGTAATCAATGCATGAAGTTTTTCACGAGTCAAATGATAGCTTGTCTTGCTTGTTGCTAACCTCTTAGTGTAAGAGTTTGTAGCAAGCGGCAATTGTCTCTCGGTGAGAAACCAAGATATCAATCCATGGAGGTACAAGATTTTCACACCGATGATAAGTTCTACAACACAAATAAAATTTGTACGCCAACAATACCAACAAAGGTGTCAACCTTACCAGTCTTATTAGTAGTCTGATGACAAAATAATTAAAAGATAATGTGGCAGTAGATAATATTTTTTATTTTAAAAAATGATAACTGAAAATAAAAATGCGTATAAAGGTGTTGGAAGTTAATTCTTATGCTAAAAACTGGACCAAGTTTATAGGTTCATCAAGTGTAACTCTCGAATACATAAAAATGTGGCAAGTAACATAATCATATGAAAAGGTTTAAAATGAAATATCTCATGCTCATGCTAGACTAATTGTGATGTGATGATATTACATAGGCAGCATACCCATAATTATGTGGACCGAGACTCACCTTGCATCTATAACTAATAATTTGCTTCAAGGCCGATGCACCTTTTGCACCTAACAAGCATTAAGTGTAAACACAAATAATTTCTTTACACATGATTCCATGCTATTGTTTGCGGGATTTTATTAGATGCATCTATAATACTTAAATAGTTGATCCCCACTATCCTATTTCACTTGACATGCAACATGTCCACCTCAGCAATTATTTCCTTTTTATTTTCAACAAACTGTCTGATTTCACCTCAGCATACCACTATGATCATTTAGTTGTTGTTGCAAATCCATTATCTTTCTCGTGAAGTTCAGTAGTTACTTATCAAAGATAGAAAGGAGAAGATTCCATGTCATGCCACTCAGGTATCATTATTGTACCTATATTTTTTTGACTCTTTGAGTGTTGTGTAGCTTAGCTATTATGTGAGATCAAAGGGAATTAACTCCAGCAAATTGATACAAAGATAATTTGTGAGGTTGTGTGTTTTATTTTCTGTTAGTTGTTACACGCAATTGATTTTTGCGGCTTGGCGCTGCTGGTCATAGTCTATGACAGGAACATTGGATTAGAAAAAGGTGCTATCTAGAACATGTCTCATCGTTGCCGGCTGGAATCACAAACCATGCTAATGTTGCCAATTTTGTCTTCATTCACAGATTTAGTCCTTTACTAGATTCATTGGTTCTAAATCTAAGTTTCAGGGATTTACAAAGAGCAACATTCAGGTTCACATATACAGGTCATATAGATAGTGATCTATTCCAGTCCTTGGCCATGGAGTTCATTCTTGCATATGTATTGTGCTCTGGAAAGCAATATTTGATGATATGTCCGACATCACCTAATATTTTTGTGAACACTTGCCAGATTATATGGTACATTTGAGTTTATGCATTATCTTATTTTTCTTCTAATTCTGTATATGACAACATAGTTATCGCAATGGTTCTGGGCTGGGAGTCATGAAGATCGCTTCCCCTAAATGCAGCCTCTAGAAAGGTTAGACATTTTCTATTCATTTCAGGAAGTATTTTCTGGAGCCTAATCTGAACTATAATTTCCTGCAAAAAACTAACCCGAGCCATAAAATGCTTCCAGGCATCTCGAAACAAAGAACTGATTACCCATCCATCTTCTACAATAAGTATCCAGAGGTTTTCCAGCAACCATAAAATAGAAGTTAAAGGCTCTATTTAAACAAATCTGACCAAACTTTTGTTGTGGCCCAATGATCAAAACACTAGATGGGTCAAACAATGCTATACCTCCTCACCAACCCGCAACTATGGACAAGAAGAAAAACAAAATAAGTAATAATTTTATAACTCTTTGTATAGGTCGATTAGTTCAGGTCAATTGAACATGAATTCAAATGATGATTTTTGTTAGCATGTACTCTTTAGCTAAATGAAGTACTAAATATAGAGAAGCTGAAACCACCAATAGAGAGAGGTACCAAATTATAAAGATATTTCCTATTCACCATTGAATTTCTCTTGAATGCCATATTTGCAGGCCACCATGGAAAAGAGGTAGATCTTCCAGCAAGAGAACTTCATCTCAGTTTGTCAGATGGTATAAACAACAATGTGACAATGAACAAGTAACAAGGTTGTCGTGGAATTGTCACGACAGATTCCTAGTGTGAGGACTTAGTCGTGAGGCCAACGCATCTTTGTGGTAGCTTGAGAGGGGTTGAGTGGAATCAAGAGACGCAACACAAGACAAGGATTTAGACAGCTTCGGGCCCTGAGAAACATCATCCGGTAATAGCCCTACATGCTGTTTGTGGCTAGATCTCATTATGCTCATGAGAGAGTCGCCGTAAACCGGCTCTCCTAGTTGTGTCTAGCCTTAGCTATTATTTTCTTCTTCTCCCTCTTGGGGTGCCCTGCCCCTTCTTATATATGTTGAAGGGGCGGTTTATATGACTAGTCCTAGTAGGATTAGGATTAATCTATTACAAGTGGAGTCCTAGTCTTGCTTTCTTTATAGGAGAATATTCCTTATGCCTTTCCTCTTAAGCCGGCCCACCATCATACGAACCGGCCTACTGGGTCTTGGGCCTTGTCGTCCGTCTGACCCGCTCGCCGGGTTACCAATGAGCCGCCAAGATCAGGCGGGTTACTAGTGAGTCGCCAAGATCGGACGGGTTACCAATGAGTCGCCAAGATCCAGCCGAGTCATACATCCGGCCGGTTACACCGCGGGGTATATCCCCGACAAAGGTTATGAGTATAATCGGAACAAAAATTTATAGGTACTATCAGTTCTCTTATCCAAATAAAATTAGTCAAAAGTATGTTTCTCTCCGCTAACCTGATTACACAAGTACAACTATACTAATAATGTTGATTTTTGAACAGCAGGGATGACATGGTCAAGCATGCATGTGAGCAGCTGCACTACACGTCTACCTACAATTAGTTATAATGTGGCTTAAATCAAGAATAAGTGATCATTACATGTATCAAGTACAAGTGTTATCCAAATTAACTCTCATTAGTACTATTGATGATCTTATACATGTATTTGCACAATACATGGTTAAGAAGGAATAAAAATATTTGCTTGAATGATTGTTAATATTTCTCAATGCATCAATTCTTCTCTACAAATTCCTGCAGCAACGCGCGGGGTATCATCTAGTATCCTTAATGGCTATAATACAATGCAAGACTTTTCACTTTTTTCAATACAATAGTTTACTTGCAAGATTAAACCCAGCTAATGTACTCCTTGTCCACCACTGATTACCCATCTAAACTAGCAAAGAGTCGACAAATAACATGAGAAATTATGCATACATAAATCAAACATAGGTCATCCATATGATCTGAACAAAAAAATAACATAGGTCATCCATATGATTTGAACATAAAAGACAATTCATCACATGATCAACATCACAACAAGTGTTTACATAAGATTAACCATAATCATGCACGGAAACTTGAATGACTATTGTATTGATCTGCAAAGGGGAGAGATTGCATCTTGGCTACTGACATGAACCCATAGTCTGGCCTACTCACAACTCATCTCAGAGAGACGAGGAACAACGTTGACGAAGATGTAGCTGAATTATCTTTTATGTTCAGGGGGTATCAAAGCTGGAAACGAAGATTGCCTTCAAAGTGAAGCAGTGGGGGCGAAAAAGCAGTCGATAAATACGATGAATGTCACGGGGTATATTAGCCTCCAGGATAGAGGGGGCACCGGGAGTGCCCTAGGGTGCATAGGCACCTACACAAGCCATCTAGGGGTTGCGAGGCTGATGATCTGCAAGTGCACATGACTATTGTAATTCGTGATAAGTAGAGTTTGTCGATCCCACATGGAATGATGCACACACAATTACCAACCTCATAACTACGTTGTCGCAGATGCAGCTACGTTCACACCTAGATCGTATTATGGAAATAGCCTATTCTATCGGTTGCAAACGGAACAATAATAATGGGGGTTTTATCGAAACTACTGGCCAAGGTTAAACGATAAATAAAAATAAAATGAAATGAAATAAAAGGCGGCGTGATGTCTACTACACAACCTTCTTCTTGTACACTCGTGTTGGGCCTCCAAGCGCAGAGTTTTGTAGGACAATAGCAAATTTCCCTCGAGTGGATGACCTAAGGTTTATCAATCCGTGGGAGGCGTAGGATGAACATGGTCTCTCTCAAACAACCTTGCAACCAAATAACAAAGAGTATCTTGTGTCCCCAAATAACCCAATACAATGGTAAATTGTATAGGTGCAGTAGTTCGGTGAAGAGATGGTGATACAAGCATAATATGGATGGCATATATAGGTTTTTGTAATCTGAAAATGTAAAAACAGCAAGGTAACTAGTAGCAAAAGTGAGCAAAAAAAGGTATTGCAATGCTTGGGAACAAGGTATAGGGTTCATACTTTCACTAGTGCAAGTTCTCTCAACAATGATAACATAATTAAATCATACGAAAATCCCTCAACGTGCGACAAAAGTCACTCCAAAGTTCATATCGCGGGGAACATAAGATGATTGCTTGTAGGGTACGAAACCAACTCAAAGTTATTATTTCCGATCAATCCATTGAGCTATTCTTATAAGTGTCACAAACAGCCATACAGTTCGTAGTAAAATAACACCATATGACACACATCAATCAACCCTAATGTCACCTAGATACTCCAATGTCACCACAAGTATCCGTGGGTCAATTATACGATATGCATCAAACAACTTCAGATTCATAATATCCAATCCAACATAAATAACCTCAAAGAGTGCCCCAAGATCTCTACCGGAGAAACAAGGACGAAAATGTGCATCAAGTGAATCAATAGAATACCCCATTGTCACCACGTGTATCCCACGCAAGACATACACCAAGTGTTCTCAAATCCATAATAGTATTCAATATGATAATAGTGAAACCTCAAAGGTAAAACTCAATTCATCACAAGAAGATAGAGGGGGAGAAACACCATATGATTCAACTATAGTAACAAAGCTCGCGGTACATCAAGATCATGCCATATCAAAAACATGAGAGAGAGAGAGATAGAGAGAGAGAGATCAAACACATAGCTACTGGTACATACCCTCAGCCCCGAGGGTGAACTACTCCCTCCTTGTCATGGAGACCGCGGAGATGATGAATATTGCCACCGGTGATGGTTTCCCCCTCCGACAGGGTGCCGGAACGGGCTCCCGATTGGTTTTTCGTGGCTACAGAGGCTTGTGGCGGCGGAATTCCCGATCTAGGTTTCTTTCTGGGGGTTTATGGATTTATAGGAATTTTTGGCGTCGGTTTCAAGTCAGGGGGTCCACGAGTCAGTGCCAAGGCAGGGGGCGCCCCCTCCACCCTTGTCGTCGACTCAGGACTCTTCTGGCCCAACTCTTTGAAGGAAATATGCCCTAGACGCAACAATAAAGTTGTTATTTATATTTCCTTATATCATGATAAATGTTTATTATTCATACTAGAATTGTATTAACCGGAAACTTAGTACATGTGTGAATACATAGACAAACAGAGTGTCCCTAGTATGCCTCTACTTGACTAACTCGTTAATCAAAGATGGTTAAGTTTCCTAACCATGGACATGTGTTGTCATTCGATGAACGGGATCACATCATTAGAGAATGATGTGATGGAAAAGACCCATCCGTTAGCTTAGCATTATGATCGTTTAGTTTTATTTCTATTGCTTTCTTCATGACTTATACATATTCCTCTGACTATGAGATTATAACTCCCGAATACCGGAGGAACACCTTGTGTGCTATCAAATGCCAGAACTTAAATGGGTGATTATAAAGATGCTCTACATGTGTCTCCGAAGGTGTTTGTTAAGTTGGCATAGATCAAGATTAGGACTTGTCACTCCGTGTATCGGAGAGGTATCTATGGGCCCTCTCGGTAATGCACATCACTATAAGCCTTGCAAGCAATGTGACTAATGAGTTAGTTGCGGGATGATGCATTACGAAACGAGTGAAGAGACTTGTCGGTAACGAGATTGAACTAGGTATGAGGATACCGACGATCGAATCTCGAGCAAGTAACATACCAATGACAAAGGGAATGATGTATGTTGTTATGCGGTTTGACCGATAAAGATCTTCGTAGAATATGTAGGAACCAATATGAGCATCCAGGTTCCGCTATTGGTTATTGACCGGAGATGTGTCTCGGTCATGTCTACATCGTTCTCGAACCCGTAGGGTCTGCATGCTTAACGTTCGATGATGATTTGTATTATGAGTTATGTGTTTTGGTGACCGAAGTTTGTTCGGAGTCCCGGATGAGATCACAGACATGACGAGGAGTCTCACAATGGTCCAGAGGTAAAGATTCGTATATTGGAAGGTTATATTCGGACATCGGAATGGTTCCGAGTGATTCGGGTATTTTATCGGAGTACCGAGGGGTTACCGGAACCGCCCGGGGGAAATCATGGGCCTCATGGGCCATGGGAGAGAAGAGGGGACAGCCCACAAGCCCCCCCAAAGGGGTGTCCGAATAGGAAGGGGAGGGGGCGCGGCCCCCCTTTCCCTCTTCCTCTCCTCTCCTTCCCTCTCCCCCCCTCCGTTGGAAGGAAAGGGTGGGGGGCCGAATCCTACTTGGACTGGGAGTCCAAGTAGGACCCCCCCTTGGCGCGCCCCTCCTAGGCTGCTGGCCTCCTTCCCCCCTTCATATACGGGGGCGGGGGCACCCCAAAGACACACCAAGATTTCTCTTAGCCGTGTGCGGTGCCCACCTCCACAGCTTACTCCTCCGGTCAAAGCGTCATAGTCACTAGAAAAAAATACACTTCCGTGATGATACGTGTTTGTCACAGTAGGTCGTGTTTTCTGTCATGCATGTACATCCATGACAAATTTATGACAGAATCAAGATAGTCATACCTGTGCTGTCGTAGAAGTGTTCCATGACATTGCCAAAATTATCATCACGGAAGTGTCCACTTCCATGACGATAAATCGCGCGTCACAGAAGTGCTTTCATCAAGGGTGACCGACACGTGGCATCCACCGTAACGGAACGCCGTTAAGCTATCAGGTCGGATTTTGGATCCGATAACCCATTAACAGCCACGACCAATGCCGATTTTCCACGTGTAAAATTCTCATTGGCTGACGGATCGACGTGTCAGCTCCGCGTTGGCATAGGTGTCACTCATCCAATGGTCGAGATGGGCCTATGATATGTTGACACGTGGACCGGCCCAAAAGTGGCCCACAAAGATTAAATGGGCCGGCCCAACCGAAGGCCCATAAGATTTAGCGGACCATAATGGGCCGACCCAGCTAAAGGCCCATAAAAATTAGCGGACCATAATGGGCCGACCCAGCTAAAGGCCCACAAAAATTAGCGGACCATAATGGGCCGGCCCAGCTAAAGGCCCACACGATTTTGCAGACCATAATGGGCCGGCCCAGCTAAAGGCCCACAAGATTTTGCGGACCACAATGGGCCGGCCCAGCTAAAGGCCCACTAGATTCTGCCGACCATAATGAGCCGGCCCAGCTAAAGGCCCAACATTCTCTGTCGAATCGACCCGTCAACGACATGTCCTAAACTTGTCATCAACGCGGCCCATGGTCACTTCTGTCCCATTAACAGTCCACTAAGTAATTGGGCCGAATTACGGCCCGATGTATTTCCGTCCTGTTAAAGGTCCGGCTTCATTTGGGCCCATTTATAGGCCATCAAAACTTTCGGCCCATAAACTACCGTGAAGGATTTGGGTCATATTCGGCCATGTCTGACATTCGGCCTGTTAGAGGCCCACTATAGCTTTGGGCCACTTTCGGCCTGTTGTCATTTTCGGCCTGTTAACGCCGGACGTAAACCATGGGCCATATGTGGCCCAACGTCATATCGGGCCCATTAACGGCCCATATAAAAATGACGATAATCTAGCCCGACCGAAGTTCCGGCCTGTTAAAGGCCCGTGTATTAGGTCGGCGCATTTACGGCCCGTCCGAATTTCGGCCTGTTAAAGTCCAGTGGGTTATTTGGCACAATCAGGGCCCAATCCCACTTTCGGTCTATTAAAGGCCCATGTATTTTATGGGCTCGAGATATTTACACCTGTAAACGGCCTATTTTTACTGAGGGCCCAAATTATGTTTAGGCATGTTAAAGGCCCACTATGGGCACAGGCCTACCAGAAAAATATGAAAGCTTATGCTGATTTAGGCCCAAATATTTTTAGTGGGCTACATGCCAATTTCGGCCCGTAATCGTTTTTAGCCCAATTGGAATGGGCCCGACGAATGTTGGCATGTTGGGCTCCTATGAAGGTATCAGCCGAATACATTACTAAGATAAACCTACACTATACAAAAATAGCATCGTAATTACTGCAGCCTGAGGCAGCATCATAAATGTTGTATCACAACAAAATAAATTCCAACCATACAACAAAAGGCATGTTGGCATAAAGTTTACAGTCCTTCCATATAAAAGCACCATCAGATGTATAGAAGCACAAATCATTTGACCTGAGTGCTAATGTTTCAGGCTGTAGAATCTGATGGAGCAGCACGATCTCCACCTTTTTTCCGCCATTGCTCTTGAACAACGAAGCGAATGTCTGATAGTCTGGTTTCAAAACCATTCATATCTTGACGACATTTCTCAACCACTATTCTTGTTTCCGAAACAATGTCCATTGGGGATTGGACTTGTGTCTGGAGCACAGATATATCACTCTGTCTAGCAGGAAGATTTCGTTCAGTAGGCAATTTGGACGAGGTTACCTTGACAACCAACCCAGAATTACGCAGGAAGGTGCTTTTTGCACTATTAGTGGAGAGATACTGACGCACTGCAGCAAGAGGTGACATTGTGCCTGTAGTAGCCTCGTCACCTTCAGGTGGTTGTGGCTATTCAATCATTTGTTCCATAGCTTCCTGAAAGTTTGAACTTGTAGATTAGTGTACCAGATAAGTTACTAATGAGACAAAAACAAACAAAGTAGGTTAAACGTTTATACATAACTTATTTTGGTGAACTACTGTAATACATTAGCATGTATTGTAGTGCCAACTACATAATAAAATCACTTTCGGAACATATGTCCATGTAGCATGCCTACTGTATTGTCTATTTCCTCACATTCGTTGACATCTAAGGATAAAGAGGCATGGTTTAAAGTAGGATGAACATAGTATGACATCATTCATATCATGGGCAAACAGATATAAAACAAACAGGCTATTTTATCATTGTGTGCGCACGTGAACATAACAACTAGATTACAGATCAAGACCAAAAGAATATCCTTCATCTCTTTTAAACCATGTAAGGTGAAATGATACGTTAAGACAACTGTGAATAAAAGTGAACAGAGTAACTGACATTGGCTGCAAACCAAGTAGTTAAATGAACACATCACAGTACCAATCAGTTCAAGGCAGGAGGAGTAAGGACTTACAACAGCGGCTTGAACTGGTGTGCTCATGCCCTTCATCTTGCTGGTGTGGCAATCCTTGAAGATTTGCACTGCATTCGGTTTAGGTTCTTTTTGGTCCACACGAGATTTCCTCTGTATTTGGAACAAGTCAATATAGATACGATAATATGGCACAAAAAAGAAGGAAGTAGCAGCTATTTACAAGAGCCTCGTAGTGTGCAATATAGCTACGAGATCCTGTGATCTGTTGGAATTTCACTTTAGAACGGTTGGTTTTGTTCTTCAAACAGTTAGCCTAGAAGAAGATACACTTGTAAGGCACATACATAAATACAAGTTCAATATGTGGTCTGATCAAATACATATAGCCTACCTGATACTTTGGATCAAACCAGTGTTTAACGAGGGCTGTCCAGTCTTCATCTGTAATATATTCCACTGGAGATGTTTGGGCAATTTCATTGTTAGCCTTGCCTTCAAAGTGAGATTTTCTAAGGTGGTACTGATACTGTCGCAGAGCAGACTGAAAAACATGAGTGCATGCTTGTCTAGTTGCATCATCTTTCGGATCCAACTTGAACCTCATCTGTTGAAAAAAGAATGTGAGTCTTATTAGGAGGAAGCTAGAAAGTATGGGACAGAGCAAGATAATATTACTAATTGCGATGAATAACATTACTTACGGATAAATGGTCAAGGAAGGTGTTAAACTGGGTATTGTCTTTCTCATTCCTGTACTGGATCCACGTTGGGAGGATACGTGCATCACACCTAACGGCAACGGCTGCCTCTGATACTAACTTGGCTGACTCTGTAGCATCACGTGGCCTTTTTAAACCTGCCTCAAAATGGATCTCCATTCTTCCTCCTTTAGATTTTGTTAATCTGTCAAGCATTATCCCTGATGTCTATTTCCGCTTGTGCCGTGGTGCTAGTTCAACAACGAATATGGAAAGTGTCAGTGTACATCAAACTATGAGAGTACATATAAAGGAGCATGCAACTGCAACTTGACTCGGTCAGGTACCGTCTTGGTGTTGATGCTCATGAGGTTCATCTGATCTTGCCAAGTCCTGTTGTGTCAGCAGTGCTTCGGAAGTAGTGTTAGGTGTGAAGGCAGCTTGGGAACTAGCCAGTTTCGGAGCAAACAAACGAGTAACTGGTTGAGATGCTGGTGCAGTTGAAGCGGATGCTGCAGCTGGTGGAGCAGGTGATACTGTGTTTGTAGATTTAGCCGGTGGACTTGGACCTTCTACTGCACTATAAGTACCAGCAGAATCTCCACGGCAGAACCTTTTCCGTTTCACCCGACGAGTAACAACACTCCCTACTATATTATTTTCCTTGATCTTTTTTGACTTTGCCATGTCAAGCTGTACCCACAACACAAAAGAATAAAATCACTCTTCGGAACTCATTGATGCATGATACAGACAAGCAATACTTTGATGTAAGACAACTGTATGAGGATGGAATATGTAAGAAAAACAGGACGGCATGACATATTCACAGCTACGATGTGCAAACTAAGCAGAAGAATTTTCAAGAAAATAGAAGTAATGCAAGCTAGACACCATATGAAAGATGCAACCAATATTACTCTGCCAAGTTAAAAGTGTCTTGTCATAAGTGGGAATTCGAAAAATTAGAAGCAGTACAACATAGAAATCAATGCAAGATGCAACCACTATCAAACTGCCATGTTAAAAGCGTCCAATCATGAGTGACTGATGCGGGATACACAACAGCAGTACTTTGATGTAAGAACATGGTATGATAGATAGATGCAGTGTATTCTAGACACAGAAAGCCATGTCATATGCACATGTATAACGTATAAACTCAGTAGGTGCAATTTAATCAAAATAGAAGAAATACAGGCTAGACAACATATGCAACATGAAACCAATTATCACACTGTCAACTTAGAGCAAGCACCTGCAATGGTGGAGTACAGGAGATGAACTCATCATGTAGACTTGGGACTTCAACTTCATTAGCAGTAGCAGTGGCAAATCTAGAGAGTCTCTGTTTGCGTCGGTGCGGAGGACCACCAACATCCCCTAACTTACTCTTTTCCTTCCTATTTTCTGATATTGCCTTATGAAGTCAAAACCACAGGAAGATGAATAAAATTAGCTCTGCATAACTGGTTGATGCATGATACAGACGAACACTACTTTGATGTAAGGCAAGCGCAGGATAGGAGGATGGAATATATACAAAAAAAGACAGTGTTTCATATTCACACGTACGATAGGAGGATGGAATATGTATGAAAAAACAGTAAGCGGAAGGCATTTCAACAAAATTAGAAGAAATGAAAGCTAGGCACCATATGAACATGCAACCAATATCACTCTATCAGGTAAAAAGTGTCTCGTCGTAAGTGCCATTTTAAGAAATTAGAAGCAGTACAAGCTAGAAGACAATGCAAGATGCAACCTACATCATAGTCCCAAGTTAAATGTGTCTTATGGGTAAGTGATCGTTGCAGGTATAAGTTGTAAGCTACGCAGATGCAATTCAACATAATCAGAAGCAATACAAACTAGACATCATACGGAAAACGCAACCACGTATAACAATTCCAAGTAAGAGCAAGCACCTGTGATGGTGGAGTGGGGGAGATGTGCTCATCATGTACACGTATGTTCTAGAAACAGGAACACGTGTCATATTCACAGGCATTATGTGTAAAGTAAGCAGATGTAATTCAAGTTAGAAGCAATACAAGCTAGACATCATACGCAACATGCAACCACATATAATAGTGTCAAGTTAGAGCAAGCACCTGTGATGGTGGAGTAGGGGAGATGTGCTCATCATCTACACAGCTGCGTTGACTGTCCAGCCTTGTGTTGTCTTGCGAATCTTGTTGGGAGGATGGCGGAGTAGTATCTATAGAGACCCCCTGTTTGAGTTGCTCCGAAGGACCACCATCATCCACTGCCGGACTAATTTCCTTCAGCTGTAATGATTTTGCATTGTGAAGTCAAACCGATAAGAAAAAGGAATAAAATTCGCTCTTCAGAACTCATTCATGCATGATACTGACGAACACTACTCGGATGAAAGGCAAACACATGATGCGAGGATGGAATATGTATGAAAAACAGGATGGTGTGACATATTCACACCTATGATGTGGTAACTAAGCAGAAGGCATTTCAACAAATTAGAAGCACTGCAAGCTAGATACCATATGAAACATGCAACCAATATCACTCTGCCAAGTTCAAACTGTATGGCGTTTCAACAAATTAGAAGCAGTACATGCTAGAAATCATATGCAAGACACAACCAATATCACAGTGGCGACTTAAAGGTGCCTTATCATAAGATATAGTATGTACCAAAAACAGGAAAGCGTGTCATATTCACATGTATCATGTGTAAGCTAAGCAGATGCAGTTTCCACTAATTAGGAGCAATACGAGCTAGACACCATATGCAACATGCAACCAGATATCACACTGCCAAGTTAGCAAGCACCTTGGATGGTGGAGTAGGGAAGCAGAGACTTGGACCTTGTAATGCACTATCAGTACAAGGAGAATCGGTAAAGATGCTCCGTTTACGTTGCTGCAGAGGACCACCATCATCGCCTTCCTTACTCTTTTCCTTCCTCTTTCTTGATTTTTCCTTGTCAAGTCAAACCCACAAGAAAAAGGAATAAAATTTTCTCTTCAGAACTCATTGATGCATGATACTGACGAACACTACTTTCATGTAAGACAAACACTACATATCACACTGCCAAGTAAGAGCAAGCACCTGCGATGGTGGTGTGGGGGAATTGCGGTGATCAACTAGAGAGCTACGTTGACTATCTTCATTTAGCCTTGTTGTTTCTTGAGAATCATGTGGGGAGGATGACACTGCACTCTTTAAACGAGTATGGCGTCTCACAGGAACCCACCCGGGTGACTGTCTCATCATAAGTGATTGACGAGGGATACAAAAGAGCATTAGTTTGATGTACGAACATGGTTAATAGACATATGTAGTATGTATCAAAAACAGGAAGGCATGTCATTATCAAAGGTATAATGTGTAAAGTAAGCAGATGCAATTTAACCAAATTGGAAGCAATACAAACTAGACACCATATGCAACATGCAACCACATTTGACAGCGTGAAGTTAAAGTAAGCACCTGGGATGGTTGTGTGTGGAAATTGAGATCGTCAACTGCAGAGCTAAGTTTACTGTCTCCAACTGCTGACACTGCACCCATTAGAGCGCTGGAACGCTTAGTGCTTATCTTCGAATTACACTGAAGTGACTTTTGTCTTTTCTTTTCTGCATTCATCAACACTGCGTCAGAGTCTGAAATACCCATGCATAAAAAAACAATAGTGTGAGTATGGGTGAAGTGTGTGCACAATTAGTACAGTGTAAAGGTAGCAGATGACAGGTCGGTGAGAAATAAATGACGGGAGACATATGTTAGCTCTACAACATGCATGGCACACTAAATTACTACAGGATTCTATGAAAATAACAGTCGACTGAAAGCAAATAGGCCAGTCCATTTTTTCTGCACCGTCCGATGTACAAAGAACAGGCATATCGCCTTCATCTACCTCCAGCGAGTCAGTGTTGACGATCTTCCTCGAAACGCCAGCGACCACCGGCCCAGTATTCCTCCCCTGCCTACGCCCTCCCCTCGACCTCACCGCACCGCCGGCCTTCAGATCGGGCGCAAGCAGCTCCTGCGCCCCACACCCCTATGATAGACACCGATGCGCCGCTTCCCCGGGGAACAGGCGGACTAGGTGCTCCGCGCGCCTAAGCGGGTGCTGCTTCTTTTAATTGCGGTTCGACTGACCCTGAATTGAAATCCAGGCGGGCTACTGACCTCTAGCAAAGGTGAAATAGTAAAAGGGAGGAAACCTTGTGCATTTAGTATCACGAAGAAGATGCAGTAAGAAGCGCTCAACTAGTTTCTTTCGTGGGATGAATACAGTGTGAGCGGAGACGTAAGATTTGCACGAATAAGGGAAGAGGAGTACCTCTTTCTGCTGGCAGTGTTGTGTCCTCCTTCTGTTTTTCCGACGATCTTCTTGTTGTTCGCCGGAAACCAGAAGTTGTGGAGGACGGTGCAGCCTTGGACGAACCCATGGCCAAGTTGTTGAGTGTGGTGCGGTGGCCGTCTGTCGGCGGCGGGGAAGCAGATCCGAGGCGGCGAACGACGGCGTAGCGGGAACAGCTCCGGTGCGGTGGACGGTTGCGACAGTGGAGCCGTAGCAGTGAGGCGCAGGACGGCATGGTCGGTGTGGTTCTGGTACGGCGCACGTCGGCATCGGCGTCGTGGAGGCAGCTCTGCCTCGGCTTCAGCTGCTAAGTCCTTGAGGGCGTTGTGGTTGCGGTTGCGTTGGACGACGACGTCGGGGTACCGGCTCCGGCGTGATGGAGGAGGGCGGTGGTGGATTGGCTGCTATGGGGTGGAGGACGGAGGAGGCTGGGGTTTCGTGGCTGGTGGAGAGGGCTTTTTCGCGCCCATGGAGTATGAATGGGGAAACGAAGGGAGGCGGGGAACTGAGGGGGAACAATGTTTCGGTTTGAGACGCGCTTGTTTGAAATTTGGGGAAAGTTACAAACTTTCCCCCCATCTAAAATTTCGGACATATTGCGGGTTGGGGCTAGGACAGTCATGTCAGGTGTCCCAAATGTGGGCGGGATAGATTTAGGCCGAGCGCATGGGTAGGCGCCCACGACGTATGAATGCTTCTCTGGCGTCTTGGTGAAGTTACAAACCTACCCCGGTTTAGACCTTTGGACATCGGGCCGATAGGCTACACGGGCCAGAGTCAGGACAGTAATTTCCTACCACCAAAACATTAGTCTCGCGTGGTTTCGGGTGACCAGAGGCCTATTTGGCACTTCGTTCAATATTTGGGAGCAGAAGCATTAGGCCTCCTTTGGTTTGTAGGATTTTTGTAGGAATTCTATAGGATAGGATTTGCAAAGAAAAAATTCCTTTGAAGCCCTTTGGCTTGTAGGAATGGATTCCTATTCCTATGTAGGATAGGAATCAATCCTTCACGTTTTGGAGGAAAAAAACATTAGCCTAGACTCAATGGAAAAAATCCTATCCTATGCACCAAATGACATCTCTTTCTCTATAGGAATTGACATGCATGTCATCTCACTTCCTATGATTTTCCTATTCCTAGAAAATTCCTATCCTATGAACCACAGAAGGCCTTAACGTTTTTGGTTCTCTTGAATTGAACTTTCAGGATTTGTCAAACTTCACAAATCTTTACTCTTGAAAATCCTAAAGCTACGATTATTTTGGAATGGAGGGGTTACATTTGAATATACATTGTACATGAGTATATATTAAAAAATATGCAACTTACCTCAGTTCATGCATGGTTGTAGATATAATCTCCTTGGTTGCAAAAAAAAAGTTAGATATGCGTATGAATATATATAGCATGTTCAAACTCACAACAAAGGTTGATGCCCCCTTTTACATCTGATTTACAAATGCCATTATCTCAGGTTCAAATAGATGAATGCACTTCCTATGAATTCGAATCTTCGAAACCCCCTTTATGTTGAATTCGACATGTATTCTATTTCGTAGCTAGCAATTTGGAATGTATTCATGCAAGTGACAAATGTATAAAGTGCTTCACACTAACAACATGGAGTGCACTAATTAATGTTTATATATGAATTGCAAAAGCATCCATTGCCTGTATTTCAAACCGCTCTCACTCTATGGATCGATAATATGAAATAAACACATGCACATGCTAGAATTCAATTGCAGTTGAAGAAAGAGCCTACTCCTGGTACTGTATATTAGTGATAGGGGTGTGTACAAAGTACACATGAATACCAGGCATTGTGCGTGTGTGTATACTATCGACGAACTAGCCCCCAAGCTTGTATAACATACTAAGGGCCTAGGGTTACAAATCATATATAGTCGGCTTATCACCAGTGGGGATAGAGTCCTCCGCGACTCTGGTAGCTTCGTGTTGTACGCTGAGTCCTCCACATGGGTCTTCGTATAACACGTCTCGGTCCAACCTATATGTGGCGCAGGATGGAATCGAACCATGAGTCTTCATGTTGACCCACCACAACTAGGAATAATGTGCCTACCACACCACACACGCAATCGGCCACTAAGAAAATAAGCATATACAATAGTACAACAGTATCTAGCTCAGGATACGTCTCCATATTTTGTTGATGACACTGACGGACTTTGCATTTGATGCGTGCTCCATATTTTGTTGACGACGCTTATGGTCATTGTATTTGAAGAGAAACCACGATATGGTCACTGGACTTCAGAATAAGCTCATCACGGTCACCACAGACATTTTGTCGTGCTAACCAACATGTGGTTGGATGGTTAGAGGACAGTGGTTTCTCGAGCCCACCAAGGTTAAAGTCCCGGTGCTGGCATTTATCTTGTGTTAATTTCAGTATTTTCCAGCGACGTACGTTCAGTGGGAGGAGACGTTCCACTCGACTACGAGGCACCTATGGTGACTTCGTAAAATCTCAAGATCATATATGCTGGCCCACTCTCTCGAAGGTGCTCATAGGGGTAGGGTTCGCGTGTGTGCGCTTATAGCGGTGAGTGCTTGCGCGTATATATGAGCCCTTGCATCTGTACCGTGTTAAACAAATACATATCATGATTATACGGTCACTGGCTCACCCGTACAACTCCGTATTTTGTTGATGACACAATCAATTGACCAGTCAAACGTTCCACGCGGCGCAACTAGTGTTGCACCATCGGGGCGCGTAACTGTGGGGCCCACCTGTCAGCCCGTATATGAAAGAAAGAAATGGTAGTTTGAGTCTGTACTGTGTTAATAAAATAGGAGTACATTTTAGGGTGATCATATGGTCACTGGCTCACCATACAGCTCCGTAATTTGTTGGTAACATGATCAATTGACCAGTCAAACGGTCCACATTCAGCAGCGCACATTACCATAGGTCCCACCCGTCAGCGCATATATGAAGGACAGAAATGGTAATAAATTAGTGGTCGGTGGTATTCGAAGTCGTGAGACCTCTGGTTGGCAGTCACTGGCGGTTCGGGGGCGTTCATTGGGCGGTGGGGTGGGGATCCCCAGATAAAAAGCTCAGCGGGGGGGGGGGGGGCTAAAGGGATGGCCGGTGCGGCGGCGGACCGGCGGTGGGGAGTGGTTTCGGGGAGGGCGGGCCAGCCGCGGGCGGCGGGGGCTGGTGGTTCGGCCGGTGGTGGCTGGCGGCTCAGGGGGGGTGGAGTTTGATGATATACTGGAGGCCCTTGATTTCGTATCCAATGGCTGGAAAATCTAATTACTAGAGATGAAAAAGTCAGTCGATTGACGTGTAGCCTCACCCCGCACGTACACATGCACGCACGCAAGACACGCACGCATGTAGGCGTGCAACACTGACACGTACACACACACGCATGCTGGCGTGCAACACTGACACGTACACATGCACTCACGAACACACACACGTATGCACCCATGCATGCAACACTGAAACGTACCCTTGCACGCATGCAACACTCACACGCCTGCATGCACACAGCACACGACGCAAGACACACGTTCAACCTATACGTGCATGCACCCTTTGTTAAGGACATGGATTGTTACGGGTATTAATCAATCTTATCTGTGATAAGCAGAACATTGATGTTTGCAGCGGTCTTTATGAATCACAACATATCGAACGGGCTATCAACATAGTAGGCTTATCTACATGAAAAAAGATGACGTCACACTCAATGAACAATCATCGGTTTATGAAATGCCCGCTTCTGACTGCCCTGGCCCACCAAAGGTTCCTCTGCTGTGCGCTGCCTGCGTTGGGTCACTGACATGCATGCCATGCACCCAAAGAGCCCACATGTCAGTGGAAGAATGGCGCGGTGTCCTTGGTCAGAGTCGAGGGCGCCACTTGCGGCATACCTGGCTGAACACGCCTCCGTGCCGCATTCAAACGCCTCCATGAAACCCGCCCGTGTGGAAGCAGAGAAACCCACTCTGGACACACGTCCGTTCATGACCGGGCCGCTCCCCTATCTCCTCCACCATTTTGTCTACTCTTACAATGGCTTACAAAGAGTAGTTATTCCGCATCCAAGCCGGCTGGGTAGCCCACCGGATATGAGCTATGCAGCTCGCTGATCCACCTCCCTCCCCTCGCCCGATGGAGCCAGTTGCCGCCCCAAGCCGGTGCGCGGTTCAGCAACTCACCGCTCCAGGCCAGCTCGACGAGGAGCAGGGCACGGGCGTCATGCTGCCATCCACGCCGCTGCTTTGTACCGCGTCTCCCGTTTCTGTGGCCGAGACTCCCATGCCGGCGGCCGCGCCATGCAAGCAGCGACAGAAGCCGGGTGCGCGGAGAGTGACGAGTCGGTGGCCAGCGCCTCCGCGTCCGCTGCCATCATCGAGGAGAAGTAGAACACGGGAGGCCGCCGCCGCTTGGGTCCCATGAAGGCCACCATGGAGGCGACGCCGACGTACACAGCAGGTGTCTTGCCGGATCCTTTTTTGCGAGGACCTTCGTCGACCCCGCATGGGCTCCACGGAAGAGGGGAACATTAGGATGAACTCAAGCCGGTGCCGGCCATGGCGAAGTAGTGGCCGGTGATGAACTTGAACCGGTGCCGGCCACCATCATCTTCGGCACCAGCCAATGATATCAGTTGGGCAGTGGGGAAGCGAGCCGTCCTTTGCGCTGAAGCATATACCTCCGGGGCTCCCGGCAGTCCGGTGATCGTGCTGCTGGACATGAGGAACACAAATCGATTGGCGGGCGACCATTTAGGCCAGGTATTACATACCTGTGCTGTCCAGAACTAGCACTGTGTAGTTCATTTGAATGTAATGAAATCCGTCATGTTTGTATGAAAATCCGGTATTTTATATGATTTCCGTCATTGTTTATATGAAATATCAGTTTGTCTACGTGTTTGCATGAATTTCGTCCGGTTGGTTGAGTTGTCATAATGTGTGCGGCTATGGTTGGATGGCGTAATTTGTGGGTCGCCGGTCGGTCTGCGGGCGGCTCGGGCGGCGTTGTGGGACAAAAAAACACAGCTCGTGCGAGCTCGTCTCCAACGTGCGTGTTGGAGGATGCATGACAGCATGAGCACCAGAGCCATTCCTCGTTCATCGGTGGCAAAGGCATTGGTGGACAAAAGGGTCGCCAATATTTTGGCTACCCCGGGCAAGATCCAAATAGCCCCTCCCAATAGATTCAAATCCCTCGTTCGCCGTGGAATTTTGCCATGTGTTGTTTTCATGGACTAGCAAGATGCCCGTTCATTGCACGGAACATCAAGATGCATTTTTTACAAGCTCCCGCATGCATACAAGGGATAATTAATGTCCTCCTTTGCTAGTACCACAAGGCAAACACCATTAATATTGCATCGATTAGTGTTAGTGGCCTTGTATATCTGCAAATTGTAATTTTGATAGTGTCCCCTTGTATATAAAAATGGAGGGAGAAAGATGAGAGATAAGGTGAGGAGGAGTGGGGCGTGGTGGTGACTGGTGGTCGGACTGGGCGGAGGCATGGGGATGGACGGCGCATTATGTCTAGGTTTGTATCTCTCTCACACACACCCACGTAGGTGGGGGCGTGCACGAAGAGAAGGGGTGCACGCACGGCGCACGTACTCCCGTCTCTTTCCCAACCACACCCGCGCGGGTACACGGTGGAGCTCATTTCTGTACAAAAAAGGCAGCCCACGTGGTAATTTGGCACGTGTACTGGTTGTCCACTTGGTGGAGGGAGGATTGTCTACCATGGGTGAACAAACAAATTGCGACTTGATGCGTTATGTTAAATTAAAAAAAGAGGCAAACCATGTGGGGCCTACCTTAGAGGCAAGGCTCTATACACTGGAGTACTTTTGATGTGTCCCGTCAACTCGCAGAACGAGGAGAAGCTTGCTTAGTACGCCGTCTCCCCCGCCCACGGGCGCGGTGGCTCGCAGGATGAGGTGAAGCTTGCTTACTACGCCTTACGCCCGCTCCCTCGCCCACGCGCGCGGTGGCTCGCAGCACGAGGAGAAAATTTTACTACTCCCTCCGTTTACTCCTCGTCCCTACTACGTACTTTGGTTAGTACTCCCTCCATTTACTTATACAAGGCCACTATAAAAAAATACATTTTGCATCTATACAAGGCCACAAATAGTAATCGAGACAAAAGTTACTACTCCCTCCTTTCCAGTTTATGGCTCAATTTCAAAATCTCTCCAACCAAGGTAGACGATGAGTGGTCGAATTAATTTCGTATTTTGCACAAGTAATTAGTACGCTCGTTTTTCTCAAGAAGTTATGTTTACCGAGGCATTAATTAGAATGAATGCATGAATGACCACTAAATTTCCATGAACTTGTACATGCATTGGTTAGTTTCCTCTTGACATTGCTTGCGTCGGGTGATCTAACGCACCTCGAAATCCAACATGTAATGGTACTACTACTAGTATAGTAGAACTGAGACTTATCAAACGGAAAAACGAATGTTTTTTAGATGAGCCTTATAAACCCTAGTGGGTACGTACTCCGTAAAAACAGATTTTTCCAAAACTAAGTCGCTCCCTTTCATGAATTCTGTAGTATAATCCTCCGTCGACGCTCCCTTTCATGAATTCTGTACTTCCTGTCACCGACATGTGGGACATATAGCAACCGGGTCGACGTGTCAAGCACCAAATAATAGTGCAGAACAGCAGGGGGGACACACCCCACTCGTACCGGCCCAGTAGTAGTAATGAGCAATGAGACGTTAAATCACAATGCCGCACTTTCCCAGACGGACGAAGCAACCATTATTTCACACTTCGGTACGCCATCATCTCAAACCACGTACTAGTATTGCTTCTGCCTCAAGAGGGACACGCGCATCGCCTTGGTACATCATGACACGTGGGACTACATGACAGGCCATGCTCCCCCGCCGATCGCTCGGTAAAATCACCTCTTTTTTTTACTATACTTCCTCCGTATCGGTTTACTACATGGCATGCACGTTGTTCTAGGTTGAGAATTTAACTGGCTATAAATGTGATGAATAGTACTCTAGCCTTTTAAAAATGTATACTTTTGTACAGTAGTACTATCGATGGATTGTGCCAAGGAGCAAAAATTGAAATTAAAAAAAAGGTGGTACATATATAGAGCGCTCGTCGCCAAATTATGCATATAGTACTATTAAAAAGGCTAGTCACAATAATGGTGTCCAGCACAACCCACCCCTCAAATAAAACTAAGAGGGTGCTTGGATACGTTCTAGTCCCATGACTAAAAGTAGTGGGACTAAAACATGCTAGCCTCACCCATGCTTGGATCCAAATACTAAAAAGGCTAAAATCAAGTTAATGAGCATTTATTATCCTCCAAACCCTGCAATCCAGAACTCGCCTGTGTTAAAGGAGAGGAGTTAATTGAGTAGAGAGAGGACTAATCCACATTTTAGTAGGGGTACCCCTGACTAAAAAATTTTAGTCTCAAGAATAGTTTTAGCCCCTCTTTAGTCAGGGGTGCTTGGAACTTTAGCCTCTTAAAGAGACTATTTTTAGTCAGACTAAAATAAGTCCCTTGGATCCAAGCACCCTCTAAGCATCCTGGAATTCTTTGACAAAACTAAGCACCCTGAAATTCTTTGACAACTAAACTGCTGGCTATATGATGTTGGCCATATATATTGTACATATATAATGTGAAGAAACGAGTGGTAGTACTATACCAACTAAAAGATGAAATGTAAGAAATACTAGTATGTACGTACTGAAGAGTTAAAGTAACAATAAGAAACATAACATAGTTCTGCTGGGGGCTCAGCACAACACACCCCTCAAATTAAATTAAGCACACCTGAAATTAAACTTTGCAACTATTCCGGTAGACACTGCATTAGAACCACCATGAGCAACGACACTGCCACCTTACTCAGAGTCCTCGTCCACGTCCTCGAATTCGTCCTTGTCCCTCTTCCTCTTGGCCGATACTTCTTTGCTTGAACCGCACACTTGGATGTTGCTCTTCATCCAACCCTTGTAGATATTGAAGCAAAGGTAGCCATCCATTGCAGTATAGTGGATGTGGTCTATATCTAGTACATTCCGCTGCCATGCATGACGATGAAACATGTAATGAGGTTTCTCCAGTTTACCGTATGAAGGATGAACCATGGCTCCTGCCAGGGTCAGCATTGAAGGCTGACGAGAGGACACCAGCCGATTCTTCTGGAGGTCGAAGGTGTTGCCTACAATGAGGCCTATCCGACGCAGGACTTCTTTGTCATTACCAAAGTCTACAGTAATGAATTTCACTGTTTTGTCCTTGAGGAAGTTCTTAAAATCCTGGCACTCAACGTCGGCATGGCATATGTGGTAGACCAAGCAAATGTTATGTACGCAAACCTAGATCATGGCGGGATTCTTCCTCTCTTCGTCCTTTAGATCCTTCTCTCATCCCAGGACTGTGGTGTACTCAACATCTAGCCCAGCGACCCACTCATCATCTGAGTTTTCGAACATGTGGCTGAAGCGAGAAAGGCATCCTTTCACCGTCGCGGAAGAACGGGTGTAGATGACGTCGAACTCATCGCCGGTGATGGTTCTAACCTTGTCCTCACCGCCGATCGTGGAGATTTGGGACGCCATGGATTTGGGAGGAGGGTTAGGATTAGTGGAACTACCGTAATGTGAATGGACGGGACGACTAGGAGAGAACTGTCGTAGTATTGAAGGACGTGCGGGGACGAGTAGGAGCGAACTGCCAGTGTGCTAACGGCAGGGTAGTGGCTTTCCATTCTCCCATGATACGGGCTTCCAAGAGCCCTTGGATCTGAGATCGAACGGTTGCATGGCGTGATTCTAGACCTATGGGTGAATATCCTATCCTGGAGGGTTATTCTACAAATTTTCAGCAACTTAGCATGCGACCGTTTGATCTCAGATCCAAGGGCTGCCAGCAGCCCGTATCATGGTCGCGCCTACCACGACCGTCACGTCGCTCACGCGGTCGCCCCCTTGGAGATTTAACACGGTGCGTTAGGCTATCTGATGTTGGCATGTCATACATAGTCATCACTTAGTCACTCATACTACAACAAGGTTGGCTATAAGAGTATTTTTTTACTCCTCTCTATCTCTTTCTTCATACTCAAGGAAGAAACGGTGCTAAGCGCGTGTATTTATTGCATTTGCCAAGGAGTGACCTCTTCCAATGAAATGGTGTTGCTAAGTTTGCTTCATTTAATTAGCTATAGACTCAAAATTGTCTTTTCACCTAGGTACATGCGCTTAGTATCGTTTCTTCCTTGGGTCACCAAACTAGTATCTCTCTTATTGATTAACTTGCCACATCAGACTTTATGCCTATGTGGCAAGCTTAAGCACCTGTAGGAGCAAGTAAAAGTAAGTACAATAGTGCGCTTTACATGGCATTTTTGCATATGTGGAGGAAAGAGAGGCAAGGAAAAAGTGGAGAAGTGGGCTCTCATGCAAGAGCCAGCCTCTACTACATGGTGGAGCATTGGGAGAGGCACCTGTATGGAGGTGGTCAGGAATCTGGGAGACTCACGCCGGTCCTAGTGCCGCAGTTAAAATGATAATGGCAAGTCAAATCACGGGGCCCCACCTGTCCAGCAGTAACTCGCTGTCAAATCACACAGCCCTACGTTTGCAGTAGCCTACTCCCTCGTCTTCTCGCGTCTCTGTCGAACCGACTAGGCGGAACTGCCCCGCCGCCTACCGCGCAGGAAAAGCCCCGTCCTCGACTTTTAAATACAACTACATCCGCTTAAGAATCCAATGATATACTTTTTGTGACATAGTAACTCATATTTAGTTAGTCAAATGGATGACCTAGAACTACGTGCATGCCTTATAAACCGAGACGCCTAAAAATAAAAATAAAACTGAGACGGAGAGGGTAGTTCAGCACGTATCTTTTTAGATCAATATAGTCAGGATACACCAAGGAGCAAAACCAAGTGGTAGGCTGCTCCTGTCATGTTGGCGTAGCAACTCAAGCAGGGTCAGTCCGCACACGAAATGTCGACACACTTAACAGGACCCCTTTGGCCGACATGTGACTCATCCACCGTCTTGTTCCACGTGCGATGCACCAAATCACAGTTCGGAGCAGCGGTTGGAATTGGAGGCACCCCGGTCGTAGCGCCGCAGTAGTAGAAAATGAGCGACGAGGGGTCAAATCACAAAGCCCCACCTTTCCCGCATTAAGCTGGACGGACGAAGCAACCATCATTTCACTCTAGGGCGCAAGAGCATAAAGAAAAGAGAAAACAATGATGCGTCTGGCAGCTACCTAGGGCACCCTATGGTAGGGGTCTCCACTACAGGTCCTTTTTTTTTGAAAGCGCCTCCACTACAAATCGGCTTCTCCCTCGTCCTCTTGAAGAAAACCGATGATGAGTGCGGCGGTAGGGTTTGTAGGAGTACTACGGCATGCGGGGCCACATCGTAGCAAACGGGTTCGAGTCGATGCCTTAAATATGTGTGGGCTGCTTGGTTTTACGGGAACGAGGCAGCATTTTGGGTTCAGGGACCAGTGGAGATATAGTACGTACAAAAAATTGTGGATGTAGGTTCGACCGAAAGGCAATGATGCATGGGCCCTGCATTTTGATATACCCGGGGCCGCGTGAAATTTGCTACTCTACTCAAAACTAGTAAGGTACACATGTATTGAACGCATGAGATTTCGAAACCAAATTATGAATAAATACACACTATAGGATGTAAAGCTTTGAGTCATATATGCATGATGTAGATGTTCGTTTAGTTCTTATAGTTCATCTCATTCAAAATCAATAAGTTTTATAAAAATGTTAAGATTCATGGGGTTGTGCATTGTACTCCCTTCGTTCCAAACTAGATGACCCAACTTTGCACTAACTTTGTACAAAGTTAGTGCAAAGGTGGGTCATCTATTTTGGAACGGAGGGAGTAAATCATAAAGTAAAAAACAAATAATGGCAATTCATTTAGAAAAAAATAATCAATTATGATACAGAAGATTCTAGAACAAAGGAGAAGTGCTTGTGTTTTGAGGTTTGTGCATTATGCTTAAGTTCAACCATGGAGTCTTCTAAATTGTACATGTGGTAGATCTGGTGGAATGTTGATCATATCCAACGGCCAGTAGTGCTCGGATTTGCCTATCTCTGCACTGTCGGGTTAGCTTCATCCAGCGACCATCTTTCAAAGTTATTGGCACACTATATAGTTCTTGTGCCATAGTTGCATGTTTTGGAAAAAAGCTACTAGTGGGTTGTACTATCTATTTAGGAATAGAAGATGTATACATGGAAGTTGTAGGGAAAGAGATGACATGGAGCATCTCAATTCCTATGAGTAGGGATTGGAAAAGAGATGTCATTTGGTTCACATCATAGGAACTTTTCTATTGAATATAGAGATGACATGTTTCTCAATTCCTATGAGGAGGGATTAGAAAAGAGATGTAATTTGGTTCATATCAGAGGAACTTTTCTATTGAATATATGCTAATGTTTATTTTCCTTTGAAATTAAGGGAGTATAGGAATCCATTCATATGAACCAAGTGGCTCTAAAGCTATAGAAATGATATCATGTTTATTTCCTTTGAAATGTGGAGTATATGAATCTATTCCTATGAACCAATTGGCTCTAAAGGAAAAAATCCTATAAAAATCATATCATATAGAGTTCCTATGATATTCCTCGACACTAAAGGATGCTTGAAATTGCTGCGGGTGATATGATGGTCTTTCCTTGTAGACTCCTCACCCAACTTTATAGCTACCTCTCGAAGATGAATGAAATGATATATACATGGTATTCTACATGTGCAATTTGGTACACGAAAACTCGGTAAAAGTTTGCGAGGTTCGAATTTTCAATAAAGCTATATGCACTGTATTTCGGAATGGAGGGAGCATATGGCAGTTGCTAACACTCACGTGGAAGATTTGTGTGTAGGAGGAGTGGCTGTTCTGTTAAATGACATGGCAAAACTGACATTGTCGGATGCCAATCTAACGGTCCTTACGGCGTTCGTTAGGAAAAGTCTTGTGGCGAACGTTTGTCGGATAATGATTTACGAAAACATGCACTACATTGATACGTGCCCCCTCTCTCTCATGCACACGCACCCTCACGAGTCACGACTCTCCCGAGTCCTCTCGCAGACTCGCACGTTGCACCCACCGTCTATCTACAGGTAGACGTCACGCACATATGTGCTCTTCACACCCTACCCTCAGAACTTCTAAAAAACAAAAGACGGCGCGCACATTTTATTTTAGCTCACACGTCACACACTTGTACTATTACTCTTGCGGTGAACGTTCTTTGGGCATAGTATATTGTACTCTCACAAAGAGAAGCGGTGCATGCACGCACTAGTTCTCTCACACCCACTCGCGGGTACACGTAGGAGCACATTTTTTTGAAGCTGGTACAACAAAATCACTCCACTATATATAAAAGCAGGAGCCTTAGCGCTTGCTTTACTAGGGTTCCTCTCGTTCACTCTCTCATGCTCTCCAGATCTAAGCAACACATAGGTGGCCACACTCTCTCTCGGCTCACGGGTGGTCACAAATCCGGCTGGACAACCTCGACCGGGGCAGGGGTGTAGGTGCATCATTCACACTGTCGTCGGCGGCGAGGAAGGAGACCAACGGCTGTCCGCGCATCCCGATTGGCGGCCATGATGTTCTCTCCGAGAGAGCGCCGGCTAGGGAGGGCCTCCGACCCCTTCTTCCTCCCTGCGGTATTGTGGCCAAGATGCGGCCTCCCGACGCCGTCTTTGCGACATGCCGACGACCCTCAGGTATATATTCCTTCGAAACCTGCCTTGCTCTACTGCCCCAGCTCCCTTCGTGTGGATCATTTTCTACTTCCGTCCGCTGTTCCAAAGCCACCTAGACTTCTACTAAGGCACGTGCTTTGCACGTATGTTCTGTATGGTAGATACTCATATACCTTCTTTTTAGAGAGAGAAATGGCTACTCGTATCTTGAGTAGATATCATAGTGCGTTTGTTTGCATGATCTAAGGACTATTCTGAAATAAGAAGCAAATCACTTGCACAAATCAAACCAAGTTCCAAGTAAGAATTTGATTACAAGATAAAAGTTGTAGTTTTATTATATGTTGTTTCCTGGGTTCCACTGATGTATAGTTCCAGAGTTGTTTGACGGTTTACATGCATGTTTATGGACTTTTTTATGCAACTAAATAAGTCATTTAGGTCTGACAGACACTCATGTCCTGTATTAGCTTGAGGTATAGCTTATGTGTGACTGAAATAAAATATTACACTTTTTCTGCGAATAATAAAAATATTACATTTCTCGATGAAGCAGAATAAAACTTTAGCTAGCATCAGCCATGCAATGTTATGTTATGTGAACAGTGTAAACTTTGCAGTATGGCGGCATCTAAAAAATCCATTTTTACAGTAATCTAAAAAAATAAGTTAGTAGTAGAGTGTTTATTTCCCAGGTGACAACGGGGAACCAAAATGTGCTCGCTATTTGCCAACTTGTCGTACTTGCATGTGAGGAGGTGGCAGCAGTTTCTAGACATTTCTCAACTTCAGTAGGTGCAATCCAGATTCAACGGGGACTTCTTTATTTGTTTACTTGGAGAGCACAGTCGGCCATGTGCACAAGGAGTGGGAGCGAATCCGGCAGCTCTTAGCCGTCAGATCATGTCATCCTTTGTTTGATGGACGGCAGTAATATGCATGAGAGGGGAAATGAACAGTGGATTTTGAGCCAATGCTTGTTTGGGCGGGAGAACCGAAGATGGAGTGGTAAATCCAATTTGAAAACTGCCGCATTATAGTAGTAGTAGATTAGAAGTAAAGCTATTGCATACAGTCGACTCAAAGCGTTGGTTCAAACAGGGAAGAAAGTGGGAAAGCTGTAGCATGAATCTAGGACTTGGTTCTAAGAGGAAACGGGGGAAAGTAGTAATATCTGTCACTGTTTAAATAACCGTATATCTTATTTGCGCAAACAGGGATGTCTGTCTCCATATCGTTTCGGGATGTCTGTCTCCGTATCGTTTCTATCCGCGCAATCAAAAGCACACACCTCGGTTTTAGTACAACTCCACAAAATGAGATGGCTATCCCTCGCTGCCGTCGTCTAACCTCCCGTCTTCAAGGTATCCCTACATTGGTAGTAACTAAGGTAGAATGACCAACGCAATCTAAAAGAAGCTGATTTGTATGTTTTACTTCCCGATTGCAGTGCAGGGACGAGCGAAAACAACTGCATCCTAGTACGTAATGCACTTTCTACCAGTTCATCCATGGACCAAGGACTAGCTGGCACGGCTGCACGACGGTTTTTTGGACAGGTGCGCGGACAAGAGGCATTGTGGTCTGCTTATTTCTGCAAATAGCGGTGCTTAAATTTAGTGGAATGCACAAGCATTTCAGCTGGTCAGTACATTATGGTTCAGTTCAGCATTCCAGCTGATACCACAATTATAATTGGTTATTCTGGAATGAGAGAACCTAACCCTGAATGGTGGCAACAAGAAAAAACCAGAGTGAACTCCAGGAAATTTAAGCCTATCGGGAGGCCCTCTACTCAGAGAGAAGCCTTGCTTGTTTTTTCCTGATTTGTAAACCTTCTCACAACTTTGTCTTTTGCTGTGAACTAGTATATGTTTGTTATGTTCTATGAATCATTGAGATGTATAAAATTGCTTAACTTATGCTTTTCAAGTTTTTTATGAAGACGAGTTTAATGTGAGTGTTCCACATGAGCGCTGGACTAGCGCGTGAACGTTTGGAATTTATTACATTGTGGCCTCAATTAACTGCATGAACCACTGTAACAAGATACATAGTTGCTTATATGTCAAACAACAGATTGTTGATTGTTAGCTGGTCGATAGCCTAGTGTTGAAGCGAGCTGAGCCAATGTGCCGTGTTTTGCACAACTGCTTACAAGTGGGGTACCACCAACAGTGTTTACAAGTACTTATGTATACGTCGGCGCACGGTTCTCGAACGAGTGCTCTATTTCATCAAAAAAACACTACTCGTATGATAAACCGTGACAACTTATGTCTTACCATGCCATATTCATGAAAAAACTAGTGAGGACGCATCTGTTTCGGCAACAATTACGATGGTTCTCACATGATTTACGGGCACACAAAAGTAGCAGCAGTTCCCATAGACGGATTCAAAAAGAGTACTAGCCCTAGAGGGGTCGATAACAGGCAAGGTTCGGATAATTAGACACAATCCAAACTACTATTAAACACTAGCTGGGGCAACTATTTCATGCCTTGATCTAATTTGGGCCGGACACAAGACGGACCTTGCCATGAACATCGTCGAGGACGTCCCGCAACAGCTCAATCCTGTGAACCTTCATGAAGACAACCTTGTGGCCTTGCCACTGATAAACTTGTTTGTGGAGGCATGCCACATCATCTTCTTGCATAAGCTTGACAAGAACAGTATTCCTCACAAACGAAGGAGTAGCTTTGAACTTCTTGTGCTTCAGTACACCCTGGACAACACGCCTGACAACAGTGAGGCTGGAATACAACTCTTCATTGGTATAACCGCAAATGGCTTCCAGGATCCAACAGCCTAAGAACTCTGTTTTCCTAGTGCGTATATTCAGGTCGTCCACCTCATAGTGAGTGACATGTACAACCACACAATCCTTGTCTGCATCAGGGCTCTAATTGAAACAGAAACAAATTCTGAATTACTTTTCAGTATAAGAAACACAAGTTATTTAAACCACTACGTATACCATGACATCGAAGCTAATAAAATTTTGCATTATTAATCACCACATACTTCCTTTTCTAAAAAATCACCACATACTTAGATGAAAAACCACAATCGAGATCGTCAAAGAAGGAAATCACCTTGGGCAGCTCAACGGGGGGGGGGGGGGGGACACATCCTCGAAGGGGGGAAACTGCTCCTGTAGTGCCATGGGGGCTGTAACCTCAAACGGGGCGTTGACCATCTCGGTATCTGGGGTCGCCTCGGTGGTTGCCTCCATCTTCTTGGAGCTCTCTGTCTCGTGGGGATCAGCCTCCTGCGTCTGCTCCAATATCGGCAGATCTTTGCCTGTTTCTCCTTGGTCCATCATGAAACTGACGAATACTAGGAGTCCACTGAAAGGAAAACACAATCGCAATGACAATGAAACAAAACAGAGAGTGAGGATCGGTTACTGCTTTGCAAAAGTTCTTTTTTCCTCTGAACGAAAATATACCAACATCACGGATCCGCTTACCTTCCCTTTGTTCGGAGAGAAGAACAATGGCAGATGCAAGTGTTGCCTTTCTTGAAGACGGTGAGGGAGAAGGGGATTCAGCGAAGAGTGAAATGATGCTTGCTTCGTCCGTCAAACTTAGACTGCGGGGAGGTGGGGTTTTGTGATACGACGGCTCGTTACTGCCGCGCTATGACCGGGGTGACTCTCCGCCTGCATACTGCCTTCTAATTTGGTGGATGGCATTTGGGCCCGTGCGCTGCATGGCCCGCATGTCGGTGAACAAAAGTATAACGACATTCAGTAGAGGGAGACGTTTCAATGACCTAGGAGGAGCCAGAAGCGGTAGAGTGTCTCCACTGTACTAGTAGTAATTGTTTTCTGGGTAGCTGTAGAGTGTCTCCACTGTACTAGTAGTAATTGTTTCTCGGGTCCCAAGACAAAACAGCCCATCCACACTAGTAAATAGTAAAATCAATTCAAAAACCTGGGTGCTCTTCTTCCTCCTCGCTCCCACCCACCTCACGTCAGCTCGCTCCACTCGTACCCCCAAATTCCTCACCTCACTCCTACAGATAACCCCAGCTCCCCTTCTTCCTCACTCCTACAGAAAACCCCCAGCTCCCCTTCTTCTTCGCTTGCACTACAACTAGGCTTGTCATTCGTTACTCTGCTCAAATCCGTGAGTGCGATGCGACGCACTCGAGGAAAATGGAGTCCGCTGGCCCCCAGCGCCAAGAAGATGAGGCTCCCGCCAGCGGCGACGCCTGTTGTAGATCTCGCACCCGGCAGCGTGGGGAGAAGCGGCGACCCCGCCCCCACCGGATCCCAGGAACCCGTAGAATCTCGGGTGGACCGCATCAGCGATCTCCTGGACGCCATCCTTGGGGAGATCATCTCGCTTCTCCTCACCAAGGATTGCTGCCGCACCCAAGTCCTCTCAATTCGGTGGCGCCCTCTATGGCGCGCCGGTCCCCTTAATCTCTACTGTCGTCTGCTATCTCTCTTCAATTATTTTGAAATCCCAGAGCCATCATCTCCTCCCACCAGGGCTCCGTTCAAAGCCTCTGCATCCCGTCATGCTACCTGAGCAAGCATACCATGCCCTGCACGGTGGACGCCTGGCTGGAATCCTCTGAATTCACAGAACTACAGCTGCTTGAGTTCTACTATTCCCCTGGAAATCACATACCACATACCGAACACCATGAACTTGTGCCCTCAGCACCGATGTCCATCTCAGGGTTTTCGTCCTCTCTCCACACCGCCACCTTTGCACAGTGCTACCTACCAGACAATCTGGTGCTAAACCTTCGACTCCCATTTCTCAAGAAACTTTCACTTGTGTGGGTTCGTATATCGGAGGCCTCATTGCACAGCATCATCCACTCCAGTTGCCCTGCGCTGGAGTGCTTGGTGCTTGTTTTCATAGTTAGAATCGGTTATCTCCAAATAAAGTCGCCTAACCTTGTAAGAATTGGAATTTCTTTTGACGGAAGGCAGCTCATCATCCAAGATGCCCCTTCACTTCAAAGGTTGATCCTTGATTCTAGTTATTCACCGTTGCAAATAACCGTCCTCTCTGCGCCTAAACTGGAGACCTTGGGTGTAATACATGATCTCTGTGCTCATTTCAATATAGTGTTTGGCTCCACAGTTCTTCAGGTACTTTATATTATCATCTACACTTGTAACCATAAGCTGCATTTTAAATTTCTGCGCATAATTTATATATCATCTTGGAGTACACATTTTGTACTAATATTATGTTCTATGCTCAATGAAGAGTTTCTCCATGGATGGCCTATCAATGGTGCTGGATTCTGTCAAGATCTTATATATCCAAATGAATAGTTTTGATCTGAACAAGATTATTGGCTTGCTGCAATGCTTTCCATGTCTGGAGAAGTTGTATATAAAGGTGATAATTTCACGCACATTGGAAGCCCGCATATAGTGTACTCGAATTAACCGTTGAGCTATTGCTCTTTCAACACTCTTCTTTTAGACCTTAACTATTTTCAATCTTCGTGTCTATTTAGGCAACAGGACGGGGTAAGAAAGTTATAACCAATCGGTGGATTCGTAAGCATCGGGATTTTCTCACTTCTCATGAGATTCGATTAAAGACAATAACGCTAGAACGATATGTAGCCAACCGTGCAAACACAAGATTTGTCACATTCTTCCTGCTGAATGCGAGGGTACTATTGTCCATCAGGCTTAAGTTTATCAGCAGCATGGTTTTGACGGATGGGTATGTCAAAGAGCAAAAAAAGGAGTTTCAGGTGGGCAAAAGAGCTTCTAAATGTGCCGGGCTTCTATTTACAACATATTGTGGTCATAATCCAGTAAATTTTACGATCCAGGATGTTCATTCTATGGACCTGACCGATCCATTTGACTGTGACTGCCGAAAACAATGCTGGAGTTAGATGTTGTTGCCCTTTTCAATCTGGTTTTTTTGTAAACCTGATGAACAATTAACCCTTGTGCTTTTGTACAGTTTGTAAGCTGGAGTTAGATGTTCCTGCCCTTTTCAACTTGGCTGTGACTGTCATATTTTCTTTGAAACAAGGCACATGGCTTGCCATTCGTTTAATTTAGAGTGAAATATTGTAACAAATCCAAACCAAGGGAAATAACATCACTCTCGCCGGCTGCTTGAGCTCACTGTGCATTACAGAAGGTGATTAGCCCCCACCAGCACCCACAAACTTATTTCGAACTAGCACATCAAATGGGCTATAAATTTTCATAGGAAAGGTTGCATGACCGTGACAGATTTGGATTCTGACATTTGGGACCCGCGAGGAAATAGCCTATCCAAGGTGGTGTCGACTTACTAGCCAGTCAACAAATGATTCTGCCTACCAGCCGTTGGATTGACATCCAACATTTGTCGTGTATCTTCTATCTCTTATCTTCTTCTTCCTCCAATCGCCCAAACCAAACCACCCCGTCGGCTCCGCCTGCTCCCGCTTCCCATGCCTGGCTGCACCTCCACCGCCCTACCGTATGTACCCTCCAACGTTGGCCAGTCCCTCCCTCTATTCCCCCACACATCCTATTATTCTCTGGCGACGTCAGCCCCAACATGCACCCGCGCCCGAACTAGTTAACCCTCGTACTCCCATCCTCCTGCGACTGGACCGGCGCATCTTCAACGGCTCCTGTTCGTTCCGTCTGAGGCCTCGCCGTCGTCCTCCGCCTTGCGGCCTTGGTTCGCTCGCCGTGCGCGGTGCGCCGCCCTCTTGCGTTGTCATCTGGGGCTCACGCCATTGTCAACGTAGTCAATAAATGAGAGAATTACACTACGAGCGGCTGACACCAGGGACCCAGCAAGTCGCGCGGTTTTTTTTGAGGAACAAGCAGTTGTTATTTATACTAGTTTTAGCGACGGATCAGGGTAACAACGGGGCTGTGCGGGGGCTGTGGCCTGTCTAGCCAGGGATTTATTTAAGTTTACCACATCATGAGCCCAGTTGTGTTTTTTTCTTGCTGAAAATGGCTAGCCCAGTTCTATTTTTTTAAGAAATACCCAAATAAGGCCTACTTGCTTTATCGGCCCTACTGGGCTGCAAATCTTTCAAGACAAGGAGAGTTTCATTCTGTTTGCCCAGAAATGGGCTGTACATTTTTAGAACACATCAAACCGGGAATTAGTTTCAATTTATTTTCATTACAAGATCTTAAATTCCATTGATTTTTATGCGTGGACAATTATTTGGATTTTATATTTATGTAAATTATTTTTCAAAATAGTTTGAATGTGAATAGATATTTCTGGATTAAAAATAGTTGACCGCACCGAAATATGCAAAATTTTGTATACTTCTTAACCGTGGCTACAATATGGGGTGTGATGCTAACAAAAAGAAGATGGGCTCCAAAAAAATTCTTAAGAATTAGCAAATGGGTTGTACATTATTAGAAATAATGGCAGATGGGCTATATGCTGTTTTCCACAGATTTGAGGCTGACTTGTGCGCCTACTACAGGTTGACGCGTATGCTTTCATAAAAAAAGGTTGACGCACACGCAACGCCCTGTCAACTTAGTCAACACACGAGAGCAGTGACTGTTGGATGTCCATCCAACGGCTGTCGTGCTTCTTCAATCTTTGCTCTTCATGCTCCAGCCGCTCAAACAAGCGCCGGTGGGACTGCCTGCTCCCTCCTCCTCGCGGCCGGCTGTGCTGCCGCGCAGGCCTCACCGCCCGACCGTACTCCCATCGCTGGCCTAGCCATCCCTCTACTCACCCACACCTACTATTATTCTCCGGCGATGGCAGACGAACCAGTAAACCCTCGTACAGTCATACTCCCCTCCGCGTGGGAAACAACTGCCGTGTCTTCCCTGCCTCCGTGTCGTCCCCTTCCTAGGCCTCGTCGTTGTCCACCGCCTTGGAGCTCTCAGCGCGGCCTGGTCAATGTGGTCAACGACCGACATGCATCTGAAGTGGACTTTAGGTGGAGAGGCCGACAACTGGGTCCACGGCCGCACGTAAGGAAATGCCTCCTTATTACGCGCAAAGTAATGATTCCTCCACCTGACATCAGGGACCCACCGAAAGGGCCTCCGTATTTCGTGAAAAAAACGTTACCGCCGCTGACAGCTCGGACCCACCAGCTATATCTTCGCACGCAAGGAAGTGCCTCCTTATTACGCACAAAAAAAATGAATACTCCCCCTGTTAGCTAGGACCCAGTATAGTGGCAGGTTGACTTGTGGGCCTACTAAGTTGACGGGGACGGAGGGCTTTGTCAACTTAGTCAATATGCACGATTCTAGCTCCAGTGACTGTACGATGTCCATCCAACGGCCGTAGTGCTTCTTCAACCTCTGGTCTTCTTGCTCCAGCCGCCCAAACCAGCGCCGGTCGTGCCTCGTGCTCCTGCCTCCCGTGGCCGGCTGCGATGCGGCGGAGGCCTCACCGCCCCCTACTACTCCCACCGCTGGCCAGGCCATCCCTCTACTCACCCACACCCCCTGTTATTCTGCGGCGACGGCAGCCTCACACCGCAGCGAACCAGTGAACCCTCGTACTCCTCTACGCGTGTGCATCCACTGCCGCGTCTTCCCCGGCTCCGTGTTGTCCCCTTCCTAGGCCTTGCCGTCGTATTTCGCCCCCCTGACTGCTGGGACCCACCAGCTACATCTTCGCACACAAGGAAGTGCCTGACAGTCGGGACCCACCTGGTCGAAGCGTACGTAGCGTTGTCATTCTGGTCGCGAACGTGTACGTACATATATACTGGTCGATGTAGAGGCGCGCACGTGTCGTAGTAGAGGCGGCCAGGGTGCAAGAAAGAAAATATGGCCACGTATGTGTACATACGGGCGGGGTCTCGAACGCCTACTCGCGCATACGTACGGCCAGGGCTCGTGTACATGGTTGGGTCGGAACGGAGAAACAGCATCGTCGTCGTGTTCATGGGGAGGCAACGGAATGCGTCGTGTTCATCGGGAGGGCTTGGACGGAACAGGCGATGGAAACGAGGCCTGGCGTACCGCAAAACGGAGGAAACGGCTTTGTGTTCGACCGGTAACGTTCGAAACGGGATCCTGTTCATCGGGAGGGGTCTGGCGTACCGCAAAACGGAGGAAACGGACCTCCTACAGTCGAAACGGGGGTCCTGTTGATCGGGAGGGGTGTGGCATACTGCAAAACGGATGAAACGGACTTGTGTTGGAGCGCTACGGTCGAAACGGGGGTCCTGTTCATCAGGAGGGGTGTGGCGTACCACAAAACGAGACTCCACGGGATACTGTTCATCTCCACCGTCGACCCCCTCCAGCCTCCACGAGCTACTGTTCATCCACCATCGACCTCCTCCAGCCTCCACCTGCGACTGTTCATCCACGGGTTCCTGTTCATCTAGCCTCCACCACGCACTACTCCACCGGCTACTGTTCAACCAGCCCTCTCCACGGGCTCCTGTTCAACCACCCCTCCACGGGCTACTGTTCATCCCGCCCTCCACGGGCTACTGTTCATCCTGCCCTCCACCGTCTACTGTTCATACTACCCTCCACGGGGTGGTCCTGTTCATCCAGCCCTCCACGGGGTCCTGTTCATCCAGCCCCAACCAGCTCGATCGATCGGGGTCCTGTTCATCCAGAGGCAACACCACGGGGTCCTGTTCATCCACCCCCACCAGGAACTGTTCATCCAACCCCCCCCCCCCCCCCCCCCCCGCAACGCTCACTGTTCATCCAGATGCAACATCGATCGGCTTCAGTTAACAGCCATCGATCGATCGCTTGGGTTCAGTAACGCGTAGCCTGCAATGCAATCGCTCGGGTTCAGTTAGAGACCAACGCCTCTCTCGGGTTCAGTTAGAGCCAATGCCTCGCACACACGCACGTAGATGTACGAGAGAAACGCGCATCGCTCGGCCCTCGACCTCCCACTGTAACCGGGAACTCCCCGAAATTTTCCTCGCCCTCGCTTCTACCATGGTTTTTTCCGTCATGGACGGCCCAAAGAATGTCATGTAGCTGTGTCTCCGGCCCGCCCAGGACAAAAAGCCCATTTTATGTCATGATTTTTTGTCATAGAAGCAGGAGCCCACCACATCTATGATGATACCGGGTTTTGTCACAATTATCATCATAGAAGTGTCATATGTATGACAGAAAAAAATTCGTTCGGCCCAAAATGTCATGGATGTGTCTTTTTTTTGTAGTGAGTGCTTAGGCGAAGCCCTGCGCGGATCACATCACCATCACCGTCGCCACGCCATCGTGCTGACGGAACTCTCCCTCGACCCTCTATTGGATCAAGAGTTCGAGGGACATCATCAAGCCGAACGTGTGCTGAACACAGAGGTGCCGCACGTTCGGTACTTGGATCGGTTGGATCGTGAAGACGTTCAACTACACCAACCGCGTTAACTAACGCTTCCGCTTTCGGTCTATGAGGGTACGTGGACACACTCTCCCCGTCTTGTTGCTATGGATCTCCTAGATAGATCATGCGTGATCGTAGGAATTTTTTTGAAATTGCATGCTACGTTCCCCAACACTCTTTTGCTTCGGGGGCTTCTTCTGGTCCATAAAAAATCACCATAAATTTTCAGCTCAATTGGACTCCGTTTGATATTCCTTGTCTGTAAAAGTCAAAAACAAGGAAAAAACAGAAACCGGCACTGGGATCTTTGTTAATAGGTTAGTCCCAAAAATAATATAAAATAGCATATTAAACATCCAAGATGAATAATATAATACCATGGAACAATCAAAAATTATAGATATGTTGAAGACGTATCAAGCATCCGCAAGCTTAATTCCTGCTCGTCCTCGAGTAGGTAAATGATAAAAACAGAATTTTTGATGCGGAATGCTACCTAACATATTTATAAATGTAATATTCCCTATTGTGGCAAGAATATTCAGATCCATAAGATTCAAAACAAAAGTTTAATATTGACATAAAAACAATAATACTTCAAGCATACTAATAAGGCAATCATGTCTTCTCAAAATAACATGGCCAAAGAAAGTTATCCCTACAAAATCATATAGTCTGGCTATGCTCCATCTTCATCACACAAAATATCCAAATCATGCACAACCCCAATGACAAGCCAAGCAATTGTTTCATACTTTTTATGTTCTCAAACTATAGTCTCACATCAACTATAGGTGGAATAGAATATGGTGGTTGTGGAGAAGAGAAAAAGAAGGAGACAGTCTCACATCAACTAGGCGTATCAACAGGCTATGGAGATGCCCATCAATAGATATCAATGTGAGTGAGTAGGGATTGCCATGCAACGTATGCACTAGACCTATAAGTTTATGAAAGCTCAAAAGAAACTAAGTGGGTGTGCATCCAACTCGCTTGCTCATTTTATTAACTAGATGATACCCCGCTCGTTGTTGTAGAAATTGTAGTAAGAAAAAAGATATACATAATTTGAATATTCAATTTCATTAGATTGAATGATGCATTTCTGTGTAGAAAAATACAAAAGATATTCTTTAATAAAAATATGATCATTGGCTAGTGTTTCAGTTCCCATTGATTAAATACAGCCTGCCATCCTGCAAACATCAAGATGTTTTGATTATGGAGATATACATTCAGCACACACAAATATTTACCATTGGTAGATATTCTCACCCGCGAAAAAAGAAGATTATGGGTGTCATATCATGAAAAAAAGAGTTGCGCATTTTTGTAAGCTAATTTCTTTAGTGGTCCCTTTTAACGATGCGCGATACTACTATCTGTGCATAACTGATGTAATCCTACTAACATAATGGAGGAGCATAAGTTATCTCCAGTGAATAGTAGTCTTGCCTACCCCGAAGGGATTCAGTAACATGATTACGCAACCTGCTAGAGCAAATCAGATCAGTAGCAAATATGCAATGAATTTATACCATCTAAAAGAGCACTAAATAATTAAGTTGGGGAATCAAACCTGCATAGAAGGATATGCACGCACGTCAAGATTTTCCAATACAATACCCAAGCATCAATACTACATGGCATCACGTACTCTTATTCATTGATGGCAGCGTGAGGGATGGGATCAATCTACGCAGCACGCACACATGTATTAGGTCCAGCCAGCGGCAGATGCTGAAGATCTTGATGAACTGGCCATGGCGAATCGAGAACGGCGACGCTAAGCGGAAAATTGTCGAACTGTCAAGTAGGAGGAGGGCGACACTGCATACGGTGGCTGCGCAACGGAGGCGGGCGTCTTCGATCGACAACCGACTGGTTCTAGAAGCCTCCATGCTAGCAGGCGACGGGCGTGGACCGCCAGGACTTCAAATTCGTCATCTCCATCATGCTAAGGGAGAAACCTAATTACTTGAGTACTTGATATGGTGTGGACGGAAGCTGGGGAGAACAAACTCTAATGAAGATGGAAGTTTATAGGGGAGAATCGCTCCATTTGTTACTCATGCATTTATGCAGAGAAGATGAATAGCATCGAGAATATGGACGGGGGAGTTAAGTGGGAGATGGGTGGGAGAGTTAATTAGGGAAGGCAGTGACTCCTCACTCATTGTGCGGGCCACGACGGCAGAAAACTATGACGATGCAACAGAACAGCTGATGAGGCACATGTGATGACGTGGATGCTCTGCATGTTGAGATAAATCCTATAGTGGGGATCAATCCCTTAGGTATGATAGATTTGGTCCTTCTCTCTTTTTTTGGCCTATTTTTTTCATCCGGAGTCTCATCCTGACTTGTGGGGGAATCATAGTTGATACGTCTCCAATGTATCTATAATTTTTTATTGTTCCATGCTATTATATATTCTATTTTGGATGTTTAATGGGCTTATTTATACACTTTTATATATAATTGGGACTAACCTATTAACCGGAGGCCCAGCCCAAATTGCTGCTTTTTTTGCCTATTTCAGTGTTTTGTAGAAAAGGAATATCAAACGGAGTCCAAACTGAATGAAACCTTTGGGAGCGTGATTTTTTGGAACAAACGTGATCTAGAGGACTTGGAGTGGACGTCAAGCAACCAACGAGGAGGCCACGAGGCAGGGACGCGCCCTCCCCCCTCGTGGGCCCCTCGTGGCTCCACCGACCTACTTCTTCCTCCTATATATACCTACGTACCCTGAAAACATCCAGGAGCATCACAAAACTCTATTTCCACCGCCGCAACCTTCTGTACCCAAGAGATCCCATATTGGGGCCTTTTCCGGAGCTCCACCAGAGGGGGCATTGATCACGGAGGGCCTCTACATCAACTCCATGGCCCCTCCGATGATGTGTGAGTAGTTTACTTCAGACCTTCGGGTCCATAGTTATTAGCTAGATGCCTTCTTCTCTCTCTTTGGATCTCAATACAAAGTTCTCCTCGATTCTCTTGGAGATCTATTCGATGTAATCTTCTTTTGCGGTGTGTTTGTTGAGATCCGATGAATTGTGGGTTTATGATCAAGACTATCTATGAACAATATTTGAATCTTCTTTGAATTCTTTTATGTATGATTGGTTATCTTTGCAAGTCTCTTCGAATTATCAGGTTGGTTTGGCCTACTATATTGATCTTTCTTGCAATGGGAGAAGTGCTTAGCTTTGGGTTCAATCTTGCGGTGCTCGATCCCAGTGACAGTAGGGGAAACGGCACGTATTGTATTGTTGCCATCGAGGATAAAAATATGGAGTTTATACCATATTGCATGAGTTTATCCCTCTACATCATGTCATCTTGCTTAAAGCGTTACTCCGTTCTTATGAACTTAATACTCTAGATGCATGCTAGATAGCAGTCGATGTGTGGAGTAATAGTAGTATATGCAGGCAGGAGTCGGTCTACTTGTCACAGACGTGATGCCTATATACATGATCATACCTAGATATTCTCATAACTATGCTCAATTCTATCAATTGCTTGGCAGTAATTTGTTCACCCACCGTAATACTTATGCTATCTTGAGAGAAGGCACTAGTGAAACCTATGGCCCCGGGTCTATTTTCCATCATACAAGTTTCCAATCTATTTTATTTTGCAATCTTTACTTTCAATTTATATCATAAAAATACCAAAAATATTTATCTTATTATTATTATGTCTATCAGATCTCACTCTTGCAAGTGGCCGTGATGGGATTGACAACCCCTTTATCGCGTTGGTTGCGAGGTTCTTATTTGTGTGTGTAGGTACGAGGTGACTCGCGCGTGGTCTCCTACTGGATTGATACCTTGGTTCTCAAAAACTGAGGGAAATACTTACGCTGCTTTGCTGCATCACCCTTTCCTCTTCAAGGGAAAACCAACGCATGCTCAAGAGGTAGCAAGAAGGATTTCTGGCGCTGTTGTCGGGGAGATCTACGCCAAGTCAAGACATACCAAGTACCCATCACAACTCTTATCCTTCGCATTACATTATTTGCCATTTGCCTCTCATTTTCCTCTCCTCCACTTCACCCTTGCCGTTTTATTCGCCCTCTTTTCCGTTCGCCTCTTTTTCCTTCCTGCCTTCTGTGTGCTCATTCTTTTTGCTATATTTTGCCTTCATGTCGGAAACTAGGGAGGTTATCGTTGATAAGGATAATAATATGGAAAACTTTGAAACAATTGATGATCCTCTTGAAAATTCTACTATTTTACACACTAAAAGGTTTCAGATTGGTAGCGGCAATATTATTGGGAAGGGAGTTATTCAAGATTTCTTTACTTGTGCTGGTGCTTTGCCCACCATGAGCGGATCTATCCTTCATAAAACTAGTAGTCTCGCGGATGCTATATCTTTGCTCATAGTTGAACTTGAAAGACGATTTTTACATATGCATCCTTCCATACAAAGGATTTTCCTAGAATTTTCTAATATTGAGCATTCTTCTGTTAAGCGAGCAGCAACCATCTTTTTAGCTCATGAGTTCAGATTTATAATAAAAGAAGCCAATGAAATTTTTGCACATTATAGGGTGGATGCTGGCCATCCTCCCATAGAAGCAATCTTTTTTTATCAAGAACACATTATGCGTTTACGATCTTTAGATCATGTTGCTTTTAATGAAAACCTTAGAAAAAAGGTTCCTACCGATGTTCTTGTTAATAAGATCTCTGAACTTAATGATAATTTTGCTATCCAGAACAATGGGCTAGGTTTTTCCCTTAAATAAAGGCTCATGACTTTTTGCCAAAATAATGTTTATAATGATGAATTGGTTGTGCAATATGAGGGGCCAAAGGAGGAACCAACACCTCCCAAGCTTGATCTTGGGGACTTTTGTCTTAAATTTAGCCCTTTTGATTACTTTTTCTTGCCACAAAGAAAGCTTGCTTCTGAACGTAGGGAGTATGAGATGAGTTTTCGCGATTTACCTTATCATTATCATGGTAATACCTAGATCTATCCTCACTTTTATGCCTAGCTAGGGGTGTTAAACGATAGCGCTTGTTGGGAGGCAACCCAATTTTATTTTTATTCCTTGATTTTTAATACTGTTTAGTAATAAATAATTTATCTATCCTCTGTTTTGGTTGTGCTTTTTTGTGTTTAATTAGTGTTTGTGCCAAGTAGAACCGTTGGGAAGACTTGGGGAAAGTCTTTTTGATCTTGCTGTAAAAAATAGAAACTTTATTGCTGACGAGAATTGCTGCCAATTTTTATTGGAAAGTGATATTTAGATAATTCTTTTTGCAGATGATTAATAGATAAATTCCTCACGTCCAGAAATTTATTTTAGAATTTTTGGGGTTCCATAAGTATGTGTTAGTTACAGATTACTACAGACTGTTCTGTTTTGACAGATTCTGTTTTTCATGTGTTGTTTGCTTATTTTGATGAATCTATGGCTAGTAATAGAGTTTATGAACCATGGAAAAGTTGGAATACAGTAGGTTTAACACCAATATAATAAAGAATTAGTTCATTACAGTACATTGAAGTGGTGGTTTGTTTTCTTTTACTAACGGATCTCACGAAGATTTTCTTTTAAGTTTTGTGTTGTGAAGTTTTCAAGTTTTGGGTAAAGATTTGATGGATTATGGAACAAGGAGTGGCAAGAGCCTAAGATTGGGGATGCCCAAGGCACCCCAAGGTAAAATCCAAGGACAACCAAAATCCTAAGCTTGGGGATGCCCCGGAAGGCATTCCCTCTTTCGTCTTCGTCCATCGGTAACTTTACTTGGAGCTATATTTTTATTCGCCACATGATATGTGTTTTTCTTGGAGCGTCTTGTATAATTTGATTCTTTGATTTTTAGTTTACCGCAATCATCCTTGCTGTACACACCTTTTGGGAGAGACACACATGAATTGGAATTTATTAGAATACTCTATGTGCTTCACTTATATCTTTTGAGTTGGATAATTTTTGCTCTAGTGCTTCGCTTATATGTTTTAGAGCACGGCGGTGGTTCTATTTTATAGAAATAATTGATCTCTCATGCTTCACTTATATCATTTTGAGAGTCCTTTAGAACAGCATGGTAATTCACTTTGGTTATAAATTTTAAATGCTAAGAGAAGTTGGATGCTTGATAGATTGTTTTGATATATAAAGGTGGTAATATTAGAGGTTTGCTAGTTGAGTAATTGTGAAATTGATAAATACTTGTGTTGAAGTTGGCAAATCCCGTAGCATGCACGTATGGTAAACGTTATGTGACAAATTTTAAGCATGGGGTGTTCTTTGATTGTTTTCCTTATGAGTGGCGGTCGAGGATGAGCAATGGTCTTTTCCTACCAATCTACCCCCCTAGGAGCATGCGCGTAGTGCTTGGTTTTGATGAATTGTAGATTTTTGCAATAAGTATGTGAGTTCTTTATGACTAATGTTGAGTCCATGGATTATACGCACTCTCACCCTTCCATCATTGCTAGCCTCTTCGGTACCGTGCATTGCCCTTTCTCACCTTGAGAGTTGGTGCAAACTTCGCCGGTGCATCCAAACCCCGTGATATGATACGCTCTATCACACATAAGCCTCCTTATATCTTCCTCAAAACAGCCACCATACCTACCTATTATGGCATTTCCATAGCCATTCCGAGATATATTGCCATACAACTTTCCACCGTTCCATTTATTATGACATGCATCATCATTGTCATTTTGCTTTTCATGATCATGTAGTTGACATCGTATTTGTGGCAAAGCCATTGTTCATAATTTTTTCATGCATGTCACTCTTGATTCATTGCATATCCCGGTACACCGCCGGAAGCATTCACATAGAGTCATATTTTGTTCTAAGTATTGAGTTGTAATTCTTGAGTTGTAAGTAAAAAGAAGTGTGATGATCATCATTATTAGAGCATTGTCCCAGTGAGGAAAGGATGATGGAGACTATGATTCCCCCACAAGTCGGGATGAGACTCCGGACGAAAAATAAATAACAAAGATAAAAGAGGCCAAAAGAAAAAAAAGGCCCAAATAAAAAAAGAGAGAGAAAAGGAGAGAAGGGACAATGTTACTATCCTTTTTCCACACTTGTGCTTCAAAGTAGCACCATGATCTTCATGATAGAGAGTCTCCTATGTTGTCACTTCCATAAATTGGTGGGAATTTTTCATTATAGAACTTGGCTTGTATATTCCAAAGATGGGATTCCTCAAATGCCCTAGGTCTTCGTGAGCAAGCGAGTTGGATGCACACCCACTTAGTTTCTTTGATGAGCTTTCATATATTTACAGCTCTAGTGCGTCCGTTGCATGGCAATCCCTACTCCTTGCATTGAAATCAATCGGTGGGCATCTCCATAGCCCATTGATTAGCCGCGTCAATGTGATACTTTATCCCTTTTTGTCTTCTACACAACCTCAATCACCATATTCTATTCCACCCATAGTACTATGTCCATGGCTCGCACTCATATATTGCGTAAAAGTTGAAAGAGTTTGAAAAGGCTAAGTATGAAACAATTGTTTGGCTTGTCACCAGGGTTGTGCATGATGAGAGCATTTTGTGTGACGAAAATGAAGCATGGCCTAACTATATGACTTTGTAGGGATAATTTTTATGTGGCTATGGTATTTTGATAAGACATAATTGCTTTATTAGCATACTTGGAGCATTACTATTTTTATGTCAACAATAAACTTTTATCTTGAATCTTTCGGATCTGAACATTCATGCCACAATAGAGAAAAATACATTGACGAATATTTTAGAAAGCATTCCACATCAAAAATTCTGTTTTTATCATTTACCTACTCGAGGACGAGCAGGAATTAAGCTTGGGGATGCTTGATACGTCTCCAACGTATCTATAATTTTTGATTGTTCCATGTTATTATATATTCTGTTTTGGATGTTTAATGGGCTTATTTATACACTTTTATATTATTTTTGGGACTAAGCTATTAACCGGAGGCCCAGCCCAAATTGCTATTTTTTGCCTATTTCAATGTTTCGCAGAAAAGGAATATCAAACGGAGTGCAAACGGAATGAAACCTTCGGGAGCATGATTTTTGGAACAAACGTGATCCAGCGGACTTGGAGTGGACGTCAAGCAACAAACGAGGAGGCCACGAGGCAGGGGCGCGCCTACCCCCTTGGGCGCGCCCTCCCCCCTCATGGGCCCCTCGTGGCTCCACCGACCTACTTCTTCCTCCTATATATACCTACGTACCCTGAAAACATCCAGGAGCACCACGAAACCCTATTCCCACCGCCGCAACCTTCTATACCCAAGAGATCCCATCTTGGGGCCTTTTCCGGAGCTCCGCCGGAGGGGGCATTGATCACGGAGGACCTCTACATCAACTCCATGTCCCCTCCGATGATGTGTGAGTAGTTTAATTCAGACCTTCGGGTCCATAGTTATTAGCTAGATGGCTTCTTCTCTCTCTTTGGATCTCAATACAAAGTTCTCCTTGATTCTCTTGGAGATCTATTCGATGCAATCTTCTTTTGTGGTATGTTTTTCGAGATCCGATGAATTGTGGGTTTATGATCAAGACTATCTATGAACAATATTTGAATCTTCTTTGAATTCTTTAATGTATGATTAGTAATCTTTGCAAGTCTCTTCGAATTATCAGTTTGGTTTGGCCTACTAGATTGATCTTTATTGCAATGGGAGAAGTGCTTAGCTTTGGGTTCAATCTTGCGGTGCTCGATCCCAGTGACAGTAGGGGAAATGACACGTACTGTATTGTTGCCATCGAGGATAAAAATGTGGGGTTTATATCATATTGCATGAGTTTATCCCTCTACATCATGTCATCTTGCTTAAAGTGTTACTCCGTTCTTATGAACTTAATACTCTAGATGCATGCTGGATAGCGGTCGATGTGTGGAGTAATAGTAGTAGGTGCGGGCAGGAGTCGGTCTACTTGTCACGGACGTGATGCCTATATACATGATCATACCTAGATATTCTCATAACTATGCTCAATTCTATCAATTGCTCGGTAGTAATTTGTTCACCCACCGTAATACTTATGCTATCTTGAGAGAAGCCACTAGTGAAACCTATGGCCCCCGGGTCTATTTTCCATCATACAAGTTTCCAATCTATTTTATTTTGCAATATTTACTTTCAATTTATATCATAAAAATACCAAAAATATTTATCTTATTATTATTATTATTATCTCTAACAGATCTCACTCTTGCAAGTGGCCGTGAAGGGATTGACAACCCCTTTATCGCATTGGTTGCGAGGTTCTTATTTGTTTGTGTAGGTACAAGGTGACTCGCGCGTGCTCTCCTACTGGATTGATACCTTGGTTCTCAAAAACTGAGGGAAATACTTACGCTGCTTTGCTGCATCACCCTTTCCTCTTCAAGGGAAAACCAACGCATGCTCAAGAGGTACCAATAGTCTCCATCATCCTTTCCTCACATGGGACAATGCTCTAATAATGAATATCATCACACTTTTATTTACTTACAACTCAAGAATTACAAATCGATACTTAGAACAAAATATGACTCTATATGAATGCCTCCGACGGTGTACCAGGATTTGCAATGAATCAAGAGTGATATATTGTTGGGGAACGTAGTAATTTCAAAAAAAATCCTACACACATGCAAGATCATGGTGATGCATATCAATGAGAGGGGAGAGTTTCATCCACGTACCCTCGTAGACCATAAGCGGAAGCGTTATGAGTACGCGGTTGATGTAGTCGTACGTCTTCACGATCCGACCGATTCAAGTACCGAATGTACGGCACCTCCGAGTTCACCACACGTTCAGCTTGGTGATGTCCCACGAACTCCGATCCAGCAGAGCTTCGAGGGAGAGTTCCGTCAACATGACGGTGTGATGACGGTGATGATGATGCTACCGACACAAGGCTTCGCCTAAGCACCGCTACGATATTATCGAGGTGGATTATGCTGGAGGGGGGCACCACACACGGCTAAAAGATCAACTGATCAACTTCATGTCTTGGGGTGCCCCCTGCCCCCGTATATAAAGGAGCAAGGGGAAGGCCGGCCGGCCCTAGCAGGGCGCGCCAGGAGGAGTCCTACTCCTACCAGGAGTAGGATTCCCCCCCTTCCCTAGTTGGACCAGGAGAAAAGGAATGGGGAGAGATGGAGGAAGGAAAGGGGGTGCCGCCCCCTCCTAGTCCAATTCGGACCAGAGGGAGAGGGGGCACGTGGCCTGCCCTGGTCGCCTCTCTCTCTCTCCACCATGGCCCATACATTTACCGGGGGGTTCCGGTAACCTCCCGGTACTCTGGTAAAATCCCGATTTCACCCGGAACTATTCCGATGTCCAAATATAGGCTTCCAATATATCGATCTTTATGTCTCAACTATTTTGAGACTCCTCATCATGTCCGTGATTATATCCGGGACTCAGAACTACCTTCGGTACATCAAAACACATAAACTCATATTACCGATCGTCACCAAACTTTAAGTGGGTGGACCCTACGGGTTCGAGAACTATGTAGACATGGTTGAGACTCGTTGCCGGTCAATAACCAATAGCGGAACCTGGATTCTCATATTGGTTCCTAGATATTTTATGAAGATCTTTATCGGTCAAACCGCATAACAACATACGTTGTTCCCTTTGTCATCCGTATCTTACTTGCCCGAGATTCAATCGTCGGTATCCTTATACCTAGTTCAATCTCGTTACCGGAAAGTCTCTTTACTCGTTCCGTAATGCATTATCCTGCAACTAACTCATTAGTCACAATGCTTGCAAGGCTTATAGTGATGTGCATTACCGAGAGGACCCAGAGATACCTCTCCGACAATCGAAGTGACAAATCCTAATCTTGATCTATGCCAAATCAACAAGTACCATTGGAGACACCTGTAGAGCACCTTTATAATCACCCAGTTACGTTGTGACGTTTGGTAGCACATAAAGTGTTCCTCCGGTACTCGGGAGTTGCATAATCTCATAGTCATAGGAACATGTATAAGTCATGAAGAAAGCAATAGCAACAAACAAAACGATCATCGTGCTAAGCTAACGGAATGGGTCAAGTCAATTACATCATTCTCTAATGATGTGATCCCGTTAATCAAATGACAACTCATGTCTATGGTTAGGAAACATAACCATCATTGATTCAACGAGCTAGTCAAGTAGAGGCAAACTAGTGACACTCTGTTTGTCTATGTATTCACACCTGTACTAAGTTTCCGGTTAATATAATTCTAGCATGAATAATAAACATTTATCATGATACAAGGAAATATAAATAACAAATTTATTATTGCCTCTAGGGCATATTTCATTCAGTCTCCCACTTGCACTAGAGTCAATAATCTAGATTACACAGTAATGATTCTAACACCCATGGAGTCTTGGTGCTGATCATGTTTTGCTCGTGAGAGAGTCTTAGTCAACGGGTCTGCAACATTCAGATCCGTATGTATCTTGCAAATCTCTATGTCTCCCTCTGTGACTTGATCATGGATGGAATTGAAGCGTCTATCGATGTGATTGGTTCTTTTGTGAAATCTGGATTCCTTTGCCAAGGCAATTGCACCAGTATTGTCACAAAAGATTTTCATTGGACCCGGTGCACTAGGTATGACACCTAGATCGGATATGAACTCCTTCATCCAGACTCCTTCATTTGCTGCTTCCGAAGCAGCTATCTACTCCGCTTCACACATAGATCCCGCCACAACGCTTTGCTTAGAACTGCACCAACTGACGGCTCCACCGTTCAATAAAAACATGTATCCGTTTTGTGACTTAGAGTCATCCGGATCAGTGTCAAAGCTTGCATCGACGTAACCATTTACGATGAGCTCTTTGTCACCTCCATAAAGGAGAAACATATCATTAGTCCTTTTCGGGTATTTCAGGATGTTCTTGACCGCTGTCCAGTGATCCACTCCTGGATTACTTTGGTACCTCCCTGCTAAACTAATAGCAAGGCACACATTAGGTCTAGTACACAGCATTGCATACATGATAGAGCCTATGGCTGAAGCATAGGGAACATCTTTCATTTTCTCTCTATCTTCTGCAGTGGTTGGGCATTGAGTATGACTCAACTTCACACCTTGTAACACAGGCAAGAACCCTTTCTTTGATTGATCCATTTTGAACTTCTTCAAAACTTTATCAAGGTATGTGCTTTGTGAAAGTCCAATTAGGTGTCTTGATCTATCTCTATAGATCTTGATGCCCAATATATAAGCAGCTTCACCGAGGTCTTTCATTGAAAAACTCTTATTCAAGTATCCTTTTATGCTATCCAGAAATTCTATACCATTTCCAGTCACAATATGCCATCCACATATAATATTAGAAATGCTACAGAGCTCCCACTCACTTTCTTGTAAATACATGCTTCTCCAAAAGTCTGTATAAAACCATATGCTTTGATCAGACTATCAAAACGTTTATTCCAACTCCGAGATGCTTGCACCAGTCCATAGATGGATCGCTGGAGCTTGCACACTTTGTTAGCTCCCTTTGGATCGATAAAACCTTCGGGTTGCATCATATACAACTCTTCTTCCAGAAATCCATTTAGGAATGCAGTCTTTACATCCATTTGCCAAATTTCATAATCATAAAATGCGGCAATTGCTAACATGATTCGGACGGACTTAAGCATCGCTACGGGTGAAAAAGTCTCACTGTAGCCAACTCCTTGAACTTGTCGAAAACCTTTCGCAACAAGTCGAGCTTTGTAGACAGTAACATTACCGCCAGCGTCAGTCTTCTTCTTGAAGATCCATTTATTCTCGATGGCTTGCCGATCATCGGGCAAGTCAACCAAAGTCCACACTTTGTTCTCATACATGGATCCCATCTCAGATTTCATGGCCTCATGCCATTTTTAGGAATCTGGGCTCATCATCGCTTCCTCATAGTTCGTAGGTTCGTCATGGTCAAGTAACATGACTTCCAGAACAGGATTACCGTACCACTCTGGCGTGGATCTTACTTTGGTTGACCTACGAGGTTCGGTAGTAACATGATCTGAAGTTACATGATCTTCATCATTAGCTTCCTCACTAATTGGTGTAGGAGTCACAGGAACAGATTTCTGTGATGAACTACTTTCCAATAAGGGAGCAGGTATAGTTACCTCATCAAGTTCTACTTTCCTCCCACTCACCTCTTTTGAGAGAAACTCCTTCTCTAGAAAGGATCGATTCTTAGCAATGAATGCCTTGCCTCCGGATCTGTGATAGAAGGTGTACCAAACAGTCTCCTTTGGGTATCCTATGAAGACACATTTCTCCAATTTGGGTTCGAGCTTATCAGGTTGAAGCTTTTTCACATAAGCATCGCAGCCCCAAACTTTAAGAAACGACAACTTTGGTTTCTTGCCAAACCATACTTCATAAGGTGTCATCTCAACAGATTTAGATGGTGCCCTATTTAACATGAATGCAGCCGTCTCTAAAACATAACCCCAAAATGACAGTGGTAAATCGGTAAGAGACATCATAGATCGCACCATATCTAGTAAAGTACGATTACAACATTTGGACACACCATTACGCTATGGTGTTCCGGGTGGCGTGAGTTGTGAAACTATTCCGCATTGTTTCAAATGAAGACCAAACTCGTAACTCAAATATTCTCCTCCACGATCAGATCATAGAAACTTTATTTTCTTGTTACGATGATTTTCCACTTCACTCTGAAATTCTTTGAACTTTTCAAATGTTTCAGACTTATGTTTCATTAAGTAGATATACCCATATCTGCTCAAATCATCTGTGAAGGTGAGAAAATAACGATACCCGCCGCGAGCCTCAATATTCATCGGACCACACACATCAGTATGTATGATTTCCAACAAATCTGTTGCTCGCTCCATACTTCCGGAGAACGGCGTTTTAGTCATCTTGCCCATGAGGCATGGTTCGCAAGTACCAAGTGATTCATAATCAAGTGACTCCAAAAGTCCATCAGAATGGAGTTTCTTCATGCGCTTTACACCGATATGACCTAAACAGCAGTGCCACAAATAAGTTGCACTATCATTATCAACTCTGCATCTTTTAGCTTCAATATTATGAATATGTGATCACAACTATCAAGATTCATCAAAAATAGACCACTCTTCAAGGGTGCATGACCATAAAAGATATTACTCATATAAATAGAACAACCATTATTCTCAGATTTTAAATGAATAACCATCTCGCATTAAACAAGATCTAGATATAATGTTCATGCACAACGTGGCACCAAATAACAATTATTCAGGTCTAAAATTAATCCCGAAGGTAGATGTAGAGGTAGCGTGCCGACCGCGATCACATCGACTTTGGAACCATTTCCCACGCGCATCGTCACCTCGTCTTTAGCCAATCTTTGCTTAATCGCTAGTCCCTGTTCCGAGTTGCAATATTAGCAAAAAAACCAGTATCAAATACCCAGGTGCTACTGCGAGCATTAGTAAGGTACACATCAATAGTATGTATATCACATATACCTTTGTTCACCTTGCCATCCTTCTTATCCGCCAAATACTTGGGGCAGTTCCGCTTCCAGTGACCAGTCCCTTTGAAGTAGAAGCACTTAGTCTCAGGCTTAGGTCCAGACTTGGGCTTCTTCACTTGAGCAGCAACTTGCTTGCCGTTCTTCTTGAAGTTCCCCTTCTTCCCTTTACCCTTTTTCTTGAAACTGGTGATCTTGTTGACCATCAACACTTGATGCTCCTTCTTGATTTCTACCTCCGCAGCCTTTAGCATTGTGAAGAGCTCGGGAACCGTCTTATCCATCCCTTGCATATTATAGTTCATCACGAAGCTCTTGTAGCTTGGTGGCAGTGATTGAAGAACTCTGTCAATGAAACTATCAATAGGAAGATTAACTCCCAGTTGAGTCAAGTGGTTGTGGTACCCAGACATTCTGAGTATATGTTCACTGACAGAACTATTATCTTCCATCTTGCAGCTGTAGAACTTATTGGAGACTTCATATCTCTCAATCCGGGCATTTGCTTGAAATATTAACTTCAACTCCTGGAACATCTCATATGCTCCATGACATTCAAAACGTCATTGAAGTCCCGGTTTTGAGCCGTAAAGCATGGCACACTGAACTATCGAGTAGTCATCAACTTCGCTCTGCCAGACGTTTATAACATCTGGCGTTGCTCATGCAGCGGGTTTGGCACCTAGCGGTGCTTCCAGGACGTAATTCTTCTGTGCAGCAATGAGGATAATCCTCAAGTTACGGACCCAGTCCGTGTAATTGCTACCATCATCTTTCAACTTTGCTTTCTCAAGGAACGCATTAAAATTCTACGGAACAACAGCATGGGCCATCTATCTACAACAACATAGACATGCAAAATACTATCATGTACTAAGTTCATGATAAATTAAAGTTCAATTAATCATATTACTTAAGAACTCCCACTTAGGCAGACATCCCTCTAATCATCTAAGTGATCACGTGATCCATATCAACTAAACCATGTCCGATCATCACGTGAGATGGAGTAGTTTTCAATGGTGAACATCACTATGTTGATCATATCTACTATATGATTTATGCTCGACCTTTCAGTCTCAGTGTTCCGAGGCCATATCTGCATATGCTAGGCTCGTCAAGTTTAACCCGAGTATTCTGCGTGTGCAAAACTAGCTTGCACCCGTTGTATGTGAACGTAGAGCTTATCACACCCGATCATCACGTGGTGTCTCGGCACGACGAACTTTCGCAACGGTGCATACTTAGGGAGAACACTTATACCTTGAAATTTAGTGAGAGATCATCTTATAGTGCTATCGTCGATCTAAGCAAAATAAGATGCATAAAGGATAAGCATCACATGCAATCAATATAAGTGATATGATATGGCCATCATCATCTTGTGCCTGTGATCTCCATCTCCAAATTACCGTCATGATCACCATCGTCACCGGCTTGACACCTTGATCTCCATCGAAGCATCGTTGTCGTCACGCCAACTATTTCCTCCACGACTATCGCATACCGCTTAGTGATAAAGTAAAGCAATTACATGGCGATTGCATTTCATGCAATAAAGCGACAACCATATGGCTTCTGCCAGTTGCTGATAACTGTGTTACAAAACATGATCATCTCATACAATAAAATTTAGCATCATGTCTTGACCATATCACATCACAACATGCCCTACAAAAACAAGTTAGACGTCCTCTACATTGTTGTTGCAAGTTTTACGTGGCTGCTACGGGCTGAGCAAGAACCGTTCTTACCTACGCGTCAAAAACCACAACATGGTATAGTGATTGATTTTTGATCTTTAGAAAGAACCATGTTCATTGAATCCGATTCAACTAAAGCTGGAGAAACAGACACCCACTAGCCACCTGTGTGCGAAGCACGTCGGTAGAACCAGTCTCGCATAAGCGTACGCGTAATGTCGGTCTGGGCTGCTTCATCCAACAATGTCGCTGAATCAAGAATCAACTAGTGATGGCAAGCAATATGTATATACCCACGCCCACAACTCCTTTGTGTTCTACCCGTGCATATGACATCTACACATAAACCTGCCTCGGATGCCACTGTTGGGGAACGTAGTAATTTCAAAAAAAATCCTACGCACATGCAAGATCATGGTGATGCATAGCAACGAGAGGGGAGAGTTTTGTCCACGTACCCTCGTAGACCGTAAGCGGAAGCGTTATGAGTACGCGTTTGATGTAGTCGTACGTCTTCATGATCCGACCGATCCAAGTACCGAACGTACGGCACCTCCGAGTTCAGCACACGTTTAACTCGGTGATGTCCCACGAACTCCGATCCAACAGAGCTTCGAGGGAGAGTTCTGTCAGCACGACGGCGTGATGACGGTGATGATGATGCTACCGACGCAGGGCTTCGCCTAAGCACCGCTACGATATGACCGAGGTGGATTATGGTAGAGGGGGGCACCGCACACGGCTAAAAGATCACTTGATCAACTTCGTGTCTTGGGGTGCCCCCTGCCCCCGTATATGAAGGAGCAAGGGGGAGGCCGACCGGCCCTAGCAGGGCGCGCCAAGAGGAGTCCTACTCCCACCGGGAGTAGGATTCCCCCCCCCCCTTCCCTAGTTGGACCAGGAGAGAAGGAAGGGGGAGAGATGGAGGAAGGAAAGGGGGGCGCCGCCCCCCTCCTAGTCCAATTAGGACCAGAGGGAGAGGGGGCACATGGCCTGCCATGGTCTCCTCTCTCTATCTCTCCACCATCGCCCAATAAGGCCCATACATTTACTGGGGGGTTCCGGTAACCTCCCGGTACTCCGGTAAAATCCCGATTTCACCCGGAACTATTCCAATGTCCAAATATAGGCTTCCAATATATCGATCTTTATGTCTCGACCATTTCGAGACTCCTCGTCATGTCCGTGATCATATCCGGGACTTCGAACTACCTTCGGTAAATCAAAACACATAAACTCATATTACCGATCATCACCGAACTTTAAGCGTGCGGACCCTATGGGTTTGAGAACTATGTAGACATGACCGAGACTCGTCTCTGGTCAATAACCAATAGCGGAACCTGGATGCTCATATTGGTTCCTACATATTCTATGAAGATCTTTATCGATCAAACCGCATAACAACATATGTTGTTCCCTTTGTCATCGGTATGTTACTTGCCTGAGATTCGATCGTCGGTATCCTTATACCTAGTTCAATCTCGTTACCGGAAAGTCTCTTTACTCGTTCCGTAATGCATCATCCCGCAACTAACTCATTAGTCACAATGCTTGCAAGGCTTATAGTGATGTGCATTACCGAGAGGGCCCAGAGATACCTCTCCGACAATCGGAGTGACAAATCCTAATCTCGATCTATGCCAACTCAACAAGTACCATTGGAGACACCTGTAGAGCACCTTTATAATCACCCAATTATGTTGTGATGTTTGGTAGCACACAAAGTGTTCCTCCGGTACTCGGGAGTTGCATAATCTTGTAGTCATGGGAACATGTATAAGTCATGAAGAAAGCAATAGCAACAAACTAAACGATCATCATGCTAAGCTAACGGAATGGGTCGAGTCAATCACATCATTCTCTAATGATGTGATTCCGTTAATCAAATGACAACTCATGTCTATGGTTAGGAAACATAACCATCATTGATTCAACGAGCTAGTGAAGTAGAGGCAAACTAGTGACACTCTGTTTGTCTATGTATTCACACATGTACTAAGTTTCCGGTTAATACAATTCTAGCATGAATAATAAACATTTATCATGATATAAGGAAATATAAATAAGAACTTTATTATTGCCTCTAGGGCATATTTCCTTCACATATATGAAAGAAATATGAACGGTGGCTTTGCCACAAATACGATGTCAACTACATGATCATGCGAAGCAATATGACAATGATGAAGCGCGTCGTAATAAACAGAACGGTGGAAATTTGCATGGCAATATATCTCGGAATGTCTATGAAAATGCCATAATAGGTAGGTATGGTGGCTGTTTTGAGGAAGGTATATGATGGGTGTATGGTACCGGCGAAAGTTGCGCGGTACTAGAGACGCTAGCAACGGTGGAAGGGTGAGAGTGCGTATAATCCATGGACTCAACATTAGTCATAAAGAACTTACATACTTATTGCAAAAATCTATTAGTTATCGAAAAGAAGTACTACACGCATGCTCTTAGGGGGATAGATTGGTAGGAAAAGACCATCACTCATCCCCGACCTCCACTCATAAGGAAGACAATAAATAAATAAATCATGCTCCGACTTCATCACATAACGGTTCACCATACGTGCATGCTACGGGATCACAAACTTTAACACAAGTATTTCTACAATCCACAATTACTCACTAGCATTACTCTAATATCACCATCTTTATATCTCGAAACAATCATAAGGAATCAAACTTCTCATAGTATTCAATGCACTTTATATGGAAGTTTTTATTATATCCATCTTGGATGTCTATCATATTAGGACTAAATTTATAACCAAAGGAAATTACCATGTTGTTTAGAGACTCTCAAAATAATATAAGTGAAGCATGAGAGTTCAAGAATTTCTATAAAATAAAACTACCGTCGTGCTCTAAAAATATATAAGTGAAGCACTAGAGCAAATGACAAACTACTCCAAAAGATATAAGTGAAGATCAATGAGTAGTCAAATAATCTTATAACTATGGGAAGACTCTCTAACATTTAAGAATTTTAGATCTTAATATTTTATTCAAACAGCAATCAAAACAAAAAATGGCATTGCAAGGATAGCACATAGCATGTGAAGAAGCAAAAACTTAGGCTCAACCAAAACTGACCGATAGTTGTTGAAGAAGAAAGGTGGGATGTCAACCGGGGCATCCCCAAGCTTAGATGCTTGATACTTCTTGAAATATTAACTTGGGATGCCTTGGGAATCCACAAGCTTGGCTTTTGTGTCTCCTTAATTCCTTTCATATTGCGTTTCCCTAAATCTTAAAAACTTCATCACCACAAGACTCAACAAGAACCCATGAAATAAGTTAGTATAAATCAATGCATAAACCTTATCATTATCTACTGTAGCAAATAACTAAAATTATTATTTAACATTGCACACTAAATGCCTCTGCATATTTAATACTCCTATCATCAAATATAATCATTAAACAAGCAAAGATATGCAAACAATGCAAACATAACAGCAATCTGTCTAAACAAAACAGTCTGTAAAGAATGCTAGAGGAATCATACTTACCTAACTCCAAAAATTCTGAAAAATTACCACAATGTAGAAAAATTGTTGTTGCTCATTGTGTAATAATTTCAAGATTTTATCATGTTCTTACTATTCACAAATATTCAAACAATGATAGAAAACTTTCTGTTTTTAAAACAACAACATATAAACTTGCAAAATAAGCATGGTAAAGGCTATACTTGACCTTTTTATTGAACTAAAAGATGCAAAACACTAATCTAAATAACATAAAGTAAATCCTAATAAAATAAAATGATGCTCCAAGCAAAACATATATCATGTGGTGAATAAAAATATAGCTCCAAGTAAGGTTACCGATGAACGAAGACGAAAGAGGGGATGCCATTCGGGGCATCCCCAAGCTTCGATGCTTGGCTGTCCTTGAATATTGCCTTGGGGTGCCTTGGGCATCCCCAATCTTAGGCTCTTGCCACTCCTTATTCCTTAGTCCATCAAAACTTCACCCAAAACTTGAAAACTTCACAACACAAAACTCAACAGAAAACTCGTAACTCCGTTAGTATAATAAAGCAAATGACCAACAAGGAGTTTTGGGAAAAGCGTCGCCGCAATCCCTATGAGGTGGACCAAGAACCCACTTTGGTCAACCGCCCGTTCTAGAACCATTTTCAGTTTGCCATCTATTTTGATGTGATCAAGGCCAAGAAGAATCTCTTTGTTGATCTTCGCTCCATTGACACTGATGCTATGGAGAAGGACCCGGAGTACTTTGGCGAAGCCCTTCAGATGTGCACCCAGCTGAACATTCTCAGGATCATGCAATTCAACAAGGATTTCGTTACAGATTTGGTGGCCCAATTCTTTGCCACCGTTCATCTTGGGACAGATGTCGACAGAACTCTGACATGGATGACCAATGGCAAGCTGCTTTCCATCAAGTGTAAGGCTTTCATGGAGTTACTTGATGTGGTGGATCACGGGCTTGAGACTCCAGTCGGTTTCCGCCCTCACCGCAATGATACGTCCACCCACAAGCAAGCCCTTTGGCCCTATTGCACTGTGAAAGTTCACCCAGTGACTGAGAAGAAAACCTATGAGTTGTCTCCGTATCTGGACATTCTTCATCGTATCTTCCGTGAGACTCTCTTTCCTCGCATCGGGAATCTGGATATGGTCCACTCTTATCTCGTGGACATGCTTCTGTTCTGTCAGCATGAGAAGGAAGCAAACACTGGAGAGAGCCTGGATATTTCTCATGTCATGTGGTCTGAACTTCTCTCTGCCATGTCTGAGCACAAGTGCCTGATATATGGTCCATTCATCATGAGGCTCATTGAGAGGTCCTGGGCACAGATCTATCCCAGAGTGTTGCTAGAAACTGGAGACTTGGTTTCTCATGAGATCAAGCTTCTGAGGAAGAAGGACAATTGGGTCACCCCAGCGCCTCAAACAGGGGGTCCGTCTGCTGCTGCTGCCATGGGGACCGAGGGTGGGGCTGCCACTGATGATCACGAGAAGGACTTTGGGCCCTCTAGTATAGAACCGTCGTGGGCACAGAAGCTTAAACGCAAGATGAAGAAGCTTTTCTGCATGGAGTCTCATGGTCAGTACATGACTCATGTGGCAGAGAAGCATGCCAGGATGCGCCACAAGGAGCTCATGCGTCAGATGGGAGCGGAAGTTGCCAGTGGTTCTGATGGTCAGATCACTGAAGAGGAGGAATGGATTCATCAGCATTGCCCTTGGACCGACTCTGATGCCGAGCAGTTTTCGACCCATGATGAAGATGCAGACGATCACGCTGAGATGTGATGTTCGAGATCCTCATCTTCCCATCACCTAGAGTCGTAGCGTCACTCTTTGCCCTTTTTGGTGTCTCGCTGCCAAAGGGGGAGAGAGTGTAGGGATTTGTGTTGTTGCCATGCTTTGAGTGTGTGTGTCGTCTTGTGTTTTCTTGTGTGTTCTCTCAGTGTCTTTGTTTGGTTTGCTTTGATGCCTGTGAGACCTAAGTTCTAGACATATGGTGTGAGACATATGCTCCCTATCGCTACCTTATTACTTATGTCTATTCAGTACTGTAGTTTATTATGAGTTGCATGCTTGTCCTGTTTTATACTCTTCTCTCATATATCTTGTGCTTAGAATTGTTGGACTATAAAATATAGGGGGAGTGTTGATCCGGATGTGTGTGTCTTGCTTTCTGAATGCTCCTCTAACTAGGTGCACACATTCTGGGGGAGCCCGTCTATATTTTGTAGTTCTTAGTTTTCTTACATTTATTTCTTTTCCTTGCGCAAATCCCTAGTTTTCATCAATCCACCAAAAAGGGGGAGATTGTTACGACATATCTCTCTCAAGGTAGTTTTGGTGATTGATGACAACATGTTTGCGGACTAATCTTGTGCTTTGAATAGTTCACAGATTCACCCCTAGCACGAGACGATTTCTTCCCTTCGGAGTGTCTTTCCAGACGGTGTAGCTCTTTCGTTTCTCTCTCGGTGGACTAGTTGCGTAGAGGGCACCGTACTATCAAGAGGGGGTCCGCTGGGGTATTGCATGGGTGGAATCAACACGTACACATCAGCTTCTCACCCTTCGAGCTTGTCCATTCCATTGAAGAGATCTCTCCACTTTTCTTTGTCCTGTCTGGGTCCCAGCGGTAGTACCGCGCAACCCAGCCGTAGTACCGCTGAGGAGCCACTAGCGGCAGTACCGCTCCACAGCGGTAGTGCCGCCCGTGACTCCACAGCAGTAGTACCGCTGGGGTGCCTGGCACCACCGCCTCATCCTCAGCCTCTTTGGAGAGATTCTCTCTCTCTCTTCAGTGTCCCAGCGGTAGTACCACACTACCAGCGGTAGTACGGCGAAGGGTCACAAGCGGCAGTTCCGCTCCACAGCGGTAGTACCGCCCATGACCCCGTTGCCGTAGTACCGCTGGGCTGTCTGGCTCCTACCGCCTCGACTCGAGGGGCTTTTTCTCGTGTCGGGTTTTGCGGCACTAGTTGCGGTTGTAGAGGCGGTAGTACCGTTTCAGGAGCGGTAGTACCGCCCCTACCACCGCGGTAGTACCGCGTTGGGTCCTATTCCCTACTAGTCTCCTCTGCGCGGCAGTGCCGCTGGTTGATGCGGCAGTACCGCTGACCTAGCGGTAGTACCGCCCCCTCTTAGCGGTAGTACCGCCCTATGCGGGGCTGGTTGGTGAGGGGCAACGGTTGGATTGTTGCCCCCACTATAAAAAGGGGTCCCCTTCTTCCCTTTGACCCATCTCTTCCCCCCTCAAGCTCCATTAAATGCTCCAAGCTCCATTTTCGCCCGATCTATCTCTCTAGCCAATCAAACTTGTTGATTTGCTCGGGAGTGGTTGAGAAGGCCCCGATCTACACTTCCACCAAGGGATTTTCGATTCCCCCACACATCCCTAGCGGATCTTGTTACTCTTTGGTGTTTGAGCACCCTAGACGGTTGAGGTCACCACGGAGCCATAGTCCACTGTGGTGAAGCTTCGTAGTTTTGTTGGGAGCCTCCGATTAAGTTGTGGAGATTGCGCCAACCTTGTTTGTAAAGGTTCGGTTGCCACCTTCAAGGGCACCAATAGTAGAATCACGGCATCTCGCATTGTGTGAGGGCATGAGGAGAATATGGTGGCCCTAGTGGCTTCTTGGGGAGCATTGTGCCTCCACACCGCTCTAACGGAGACGTACTTCCCCTCAAAAGGAAGGAACTTCAGTAACACATCCTCGTCTTCACCAGATCCACTCTTGGTTATCTCTTACCTTTACTTGTGCAAGCTCTTTAGTGTTACTTCTCTTACTTGCTTGTATGCTTGTTGTTATTGCATCATATAGGTTGCTCACCTAGTTGCACATCTAGACAACCTACTTTGATCCAAAGTTTAATTTGGTAAAGTAAAGTAAAAATTGGTAGTTGCCTATTCACCCCCCCTCTAGTCAACCATATCGATCCTTTGAATTGGTATCAGAGCCTCGTCTCTTTATTAAGGACTTTACGGTCCAAAGAGTATGGTTGATACCGTAGACGGTGTGGAGGAACACTCCGGTGTGAATCCGATCTCGTCTACGGGCGATGGGGGAACCTCGGTCTCTCGTGAGGAGTTCAATGTGGCCTTGGAGACATTGAAAACCTCCATGACGACCGAAGTTGAAAGAATGTTTACTAAATTTCTTGAGGGGCTTAAACTTTCCACCGCACCATTGAAAGTGGGTGACCCTGCCAACAAGGTGACGGCTGCAATCCCCGACAAGGGGGAAGCTAGTAGTGAAAAGGCTCCTTCTTCTAGTGGTAAGAATGGCACCTGCATCTTTGCCCATGTGGAACCGCCACTTGTTTATGGTGGACCGGTTCCTTCCACTCATTTGAATCATGCCGGTCCTCCCCCTAAGATTGTGAAAAATGAGGACTTTGATTCTTGGGTTTACCGCTTTAAACGTCATTTAAATCATGTGAACACTAACCTTTGGAGAATCATTGAAGAAGGTTTCTATCCACATGATCCAAGCAACTTCACTCCTCGAGAAGCCGCGGACAATCAATTCAATGAGAATGCTCTCTTCATCATTCAAGATGCAATTCCACCCGAAGACCTACCTCATCTTCGTCCCTTCGCCTTGGCCAAAGATGCATGGCATTGTGTTGTCTCTCTCTACCAGGGAAGCGCAAGCATTCAATGCTCCAACTATGAAGTGGTACAAGATGGGGCCGATGAGTTTGCAATGAAAGAAGATGAAGAACCTCGTGAGCTTTATCGGAGAGTAACCAAACTCGCGGTCTCACTACGAGATCACGGGAGCAAGGACACAGATGACAATTGGATCAAGAGAAAATTCCTCAAGGCAATGATGCCCTATCACAAGGCCATGTCCTCCGTCATTCATCAAAGACCGGACTTCCACACTTTGACCTCAAGCGAAGTGTTGGATGAGTTTGTGGCCATGAACATTTTGGACAATACCGCCGACAATGCGGTGCTTCATTCTCAAAGGGCAAAGAGGCCTAACCTTGCATTGAAGGCCAAGCTCACCGTTGAAGAAGAAGAAGAGGAAGAAGAGGAGAGCAACCCCGAAGATACGAAGTATGCATATCATGAACACATGGCACTTGCTTCAAGGCAATTTTGGAGCAAGAAAAACTTGAGGCCAAACTTTAGCAAAAACAACTCAAGTGGCACGAAGAGCAAGCAATGTGTAAGGACTTGCTACAATTGCGGCAACGTGAGTCATTTTGTTGCGGAATGCCCATATGAGAAGAGGGAAGACAATGGTGGCAAGCTCATCCGAAAGGCAAGGCCAAGTCGTTCCCCAACAAGAGCAACTCCACCAAGAAGACTCCTCCCAAGGCATTGGTGGTACAAGAAGAGTACAATGAGGATGATGATGATGATGAAAGTGATGAGTCGGTTTCCATGGCCTCCGTTGCCATTGCGATGACTCCACGGGTATCTCTCTTCGACTCACCCAATGAGAGCCTCACCGCCAAGTGCCTCATGGCTAAAGCCACCAACAAGGTAACCTCCAACATCAAAACTACCATCATTAATCATCCTTCTCCGGCGGATAGCATTAATGAACTTGATGAAGATGTGGAGGCTAATGCGTTTGAGGCCTTTATGGGCAAACTCAAGGGAAAATCCAAGAAGCACTTTGTTGCTCTCTTGGAACAACTTGGTGAAGCCAATGACATGATCGAGGCTCACGAAAACACCATCACTAAGATGGAAGGGCATAGTCGTGACTATGCCGATGAGATTTCAGATCTTTCCAATGCTCTTGAGGAAGAGCGTGGTCTTCATTTGGCTCTTGAGGAGTCACACAACATTGATCATGCTAAGTTAAAGAAAGATTATGATCATGTCCTCATTGTTTCTCGTGTGCTAAATTCCGAGAAGGCCAAACTTGGGGTTGATCTTGCTAGACTCAAAGAGGAGTTTGATATACTTGACAAGGCCCACAAGGCCTTGAAGGGTATTCACGCTAGTCTCAAGGAGTCTCATGATCAACTCCAAGTGAAGCTAACTAAGGAGAAAGCGACTTTTCCTCATATGGTTTTAATTGACAATGCAAATGCTACTAACCCGTGTTGTGAGCATATACATCTTGTTGAGGAAAATGCTAAGTTGAAGGAGCAAATTGAGAGAGGTCTTGCGACTTGCATACAAGGCAAGAAGAACCTCAACGATCTCTTGATCAACCAAAGGGGAGTTGTGGCCAAGGAAGGGATTGGGTACGTGCCCGACTCCAAGAACAAGAAGAAGAATGACAAGACCAAAAGACCTCCTCCTCTCATGCAAACCTTTGTGAAGGAGGGAGAGAGTGCCTCCGAGGAGAAGAAAAAGAACACGGCAAAGGGCGGCAATGTCAAGAAGGTCAATGCCACCCCTCCCAACAAATCCGGTGATTTTAACCCTTCTTATGTGTTATGCCGTGCTAGTGATGGGCATGTTTATGCCAAATTTGTTGGTTCTCTTCATGAGTACATTGAATGGTCTATTTGGGTTCCAAAGACCCTTGTTACTAACATCAATGGACCCATTACAAAATGGGTACCTAAAACCAAGCATTGATCTCTTGTAGGTGTTTGCTTCCGGTGGTGGATCATGGTTGCTCGATAGCGGAGCTACAAATCATATGACTGGAAGCAAGGACTTGGTGGTGGACGTGCACAAGGTTCCATCTATTCCCACCAATGTCGAGTGGGGTGACGCCTCATCTTCTAAGGTATTGGGACTTGGCAAGGTGGTCATCTCTCATGATCTCATGATCGAGAAGGTCATGCTTGTTGAGTCCCTTGCATACAATTTACTTTCGGTTCGTCAACTTGCACTCATGGGCTTTGCCACTTTCTTTGATATCGATATCGTGGCCCTCTTGTGGAGCAAGACTCTTAAAGTAGCTTTTGTTGGGCATGTCGAGAACGGTCTATACATGATTAACTTTTCAGAGCGACCCACTAAGACCGCGACGTGCCTAATGGCTAAAGTTGATGTGGGATGGCTTTGGCATCGCCGTTTAGCCCATGTCAATATGAGATCTTTGCAAAGTCTCCTCAAGGGGGACCATGTCCGTGGACTAACGAATGTTAGTTTTGCTAAAGATCGTGCTTGCAGTGCCTGTATCGAAGGAAAGCTACATGAGAAGGCTCACCCTCCCACGACTATCATTTATTCGAAGAGGCCTTTGGAGCTCCTTCACATGGATCTCTTTGGGCCTCCATCCTTCGATAGTCTTGGAGGTAGGAAGTATTGCTTGGTTATTGTGGATGACTACTCAAGGTACACGTGGGTGTATTTCTTCAAGAGGAAGAGCGAGACCCAACAAACCGTCATTGACTTTGCAAATGAAGCACAACGTCAACACAATGCAAAGATCTTGACAATAAGAAGTGACAACGGCACTGAGTTCAAGAACTACACCTTCGATGAATTTCTTAGTGATGAGGGAATCAAGCATCAATATTCCGCACCATACACCCCTCAACAAAACGATGTTGTGGAGAGGAAGAACCGGACGTTGATGGATGCGGCAAGGACCATGATGGCGGAGTTCAAGTCTCCGTACAACTTTTGGGCCGAAGCCATCAACACTGCGTGTCATGCATCCAATCGGCTCTACCTCCGCAAGGGCTTGAACAAGACTCCATATGAGATACTCACCGGTAACAAGCCCAATCTCAAGTACTTCTGGGTATTCGGGTGTAAGTGTTTCATTCTCAAGAAAGGTGTTCAGTTGTCTAAATTTAAGGCTAGAGCTTATGAGGGCATATTTGTTGGTTATGCTACAAACTCTCATGCTTACCGTGTCCTCAATAAATCCACGAGACTTATTGAGGAGACGTGTAACGTGGAGTTTGATGAGAATAACGGCTCCCAAGTGGAGCAAAGTGGCACTTGTGATGTAGGTGATGAAATTCCTCCCCAAGCCATAATAAGAATGGGTGTTGGCTTTATCCTACCCATTGAGGAACCCCTTGTGGCCGAAGGAGAAGGACAAAGCTCCACTCAAGTGGAGCCATCACCAACCCAAGGCCCACACGCTTCCGAAGAACAACATGAAGGCCCTCATCCTCAAGAACATGACCAAGGGCAAGATCACACTCAAGACGGTGTTGACACATCAAGTGATGCCCAAGGTCAAGTTCTCTCCTCCGAGCAAGTTCAAGAACAAGAACAAGCCCAAGACGACGCTCAAGATGATCAAGTGACCACTCCTCGTCTCACCCCCGAGGAGGAATTAGAGCGCCGTGCCGCCAAGGTTGCTTCCAAGCTCTCCACCAAGGATCATCTCATGACAAATGTGCTTGGAAGCTTAAGAAATGGGGTAAGCACTCGTAGACAATTAGAAAATTATTGTGAGCATCACGCGTTTGTCTGTTGTGTGGAACCCCACAAGGTCTATGAAGCGCTAGAAGATCCGGATTGGCTCAATGCCATGCATGAAGAACTCAACAACTTCGAGCGCAACAAAGTGTGGAGATTGGTGCCAAGACCGACCGGGAATCACAATGTCATAGGAACCAAGTGGATATTTAAGAACAAGCAAGATGCCCATGGGATTATCATTCGCAACAAGGCTCGTTTGGTAGCACAAGGCTACTCCCAAGTCGAGGGTATCGACTACGGTGAAACCTTTGCTCCCATTGCTCATCTTGAATCTATTCGCATGTTGATTGCATATGCTTCTCATCATAACTTTAAGTTACAACAAATGGATGTGAAGAGTGCTTTTCTTAATGGTCCTATTAATGAGTTGGTTTACGTCAAGCAACCCCCCGGGTTCGAGGATCCCTACTTTCCCGATCATGTGTATCAACTCGATAAGGCACTCTATGGCCTTAAACAAGCCCCACGTGCGTGGTATGACCACCTTACCGAGTTGTTACAAGACCGTGGTTTTGAAGTTGGGCTAATCGACCCCACTCTTTTTACTAAGAAGGTCAAAGGGGAGTTGTTTGTGTGCCAATTATATGTTGATGATATTATCTTTGGTTCTCCTAACAAAGCTTTCAATGAGGAATTGGCCGCTCTCATGACCTCAAAGTTCGAGATGTCCTCCATGGGAGAGTTGAAGTTCTTTCTAGGGTTCGAAGTGAAGCAAAGAAGAGAAGGAACCTTCATCAATCAATCCAAATACACTCAAGACATGCTCGAGAGATTCAAGCTAAGTGACGTCAAGCCGGCTTCCACTCCAATGCCCACCAAGTGCCAACTTGACTTAGATCCCAATGGTAAAGTGGTGGATCAAAAGGTATATCGTTCCATGATTGGATCCTTGCGTTACCTTTGTGCATCTAGACCGGACATCATGTTGAGTGTGGGAATTTGTGCACAGTTTCAAGCCGCACCTAAGGAAAGTCACTATGTGGTGGTCAAACGAATCTTTCGATATTTGGCTCATACCCCAAACTTTGGCTTATGGTACCCAAGAGGATCAAACTTCAAGCTTGTAGGGTACTCGGATTCCGATTGGGCGGGAGACAAAGTGGATAGGAAGTCCACTTCTGGAGGGTGCCAATTCCTTGGTTGCTCTTTGGTAAGTTGGTCTTCCAAAAAGCAAAGTTGTGTGTCTCTCTCGTCCACTGAGGCGGAGTATGTTGCCGCCGGTAGTTGTTGTGCACAACTCCTATGGATGAGGCAAACTTTAAAGGATTATGGTGTCACTTGTGACAAAGTGCCTCTTTGGTGTGACAATGAAAGTGCCATCAAGATCTCTCTCAACCCGGTGCAACACTTCAAGACGAAGCATATTGAGATTCGGTATCACTTCATCTGGGATCACATTAGGCGAGGAGAGATCGAGCTCAACTATGTCAACACTCATGACAACCTTGCAGATATTTTCACGAAGCCCTTGGATGAAGCAAGATTTCGCGAGTTAAGGCATGAGCTAAATATCATTGATTCGAGCAATGTGGCTTGAACCCTTGCACACCCCACCACGCTCAATTTGTTGTCTAGTTTAGGTGTAGGCATGGACATAGGGGGAGTGTTGTTCTCTTAATGAACTCTCCCTCCCCCCATTATGCATAAATTGATCAAGTCTTTCACTTTAGCCATTGTTGATGGTACCTGTGTTTCAAAGACGAGTTTTGGTCATGGGCCCAAGGTTAAAATCTTCGCGGCGCCATACCTCTTGACTCAAACATAGGTGGCCTCGGCCACCGCCCTTTTTTGAAGAGGTCTGTCTTGGCCGTTTGCTGGTGTGCTCTCTTTTCTTGCCGTTCTTGTCTTTTCTTTGAGCAAAAGCCATGTTGTTTGGTTGCCGCAGCGTGCTGGGCAGTACTACCGCTGGTGGTGCGCGGTACTACCGCTCATAAGCGGTACTAACGCCCCCCAGCATGGTACTACCGCTGAGGGACGGGACCAGGGGGTTATATCGGGGCAGGGGGAGGTTTCTTCTCCCCCATACCCATTCGCTTCGCCCCCTCTTTCCTCTTCCTCTCTCCAGCCTCAACTCGCCGTGGGAGGGCTCCGGCAGATCTCCGTCTCCGGGGCGTCCCTCTCCATTTCCTTTGGTGGAGTCGATCCCCACACCATTATCTTGCCATGGATGCCGGTATTGCCCCCGTTCCTTGTCTCCTTTTGTCTCGTTTTCAGATCTTGTTTCTTAGGGGCAATGGTGGTAGCATCTCTAGATTTTTGGCTAAATCTAGGCTTGAGTTGGTTGGAGAAGGCAACTAGACTATCTCGATTAGAGTTTGGTAGGAATATTTTTGAATTTGGTAGGCCGTTAGTGCCGGATCTGACCACGGTAGTAGGAAACCGCTGTTTCTCCGCTTCGTGCTGTAGGAAACTGCTGTTTCTCCACCTCGAGCAGTACTACCGCTCTCGTTGGAGCGGTACTACCGCTTGACCTCGAGCGGTACTACCGCTCTCTTTGGGGCGGTACTACCGCTTGGACGGTACTACCGCGGGCATGTCACGGTACTACCGCTGCATGCCAAATTCCATCATATTCCTGCCTTACCTTGATCCTTTTTGTTGTGTTTGTTGGCTTATGCTCGTTCTTTCTGGTTGTTTTGCGTGTTCTTGTGTTTGGCTCGAGGTGATGACCATTCTGAGCATCAAGCTCGCCGTATCAACCCCGGGCGTGCAACATCAAAATGCTACCGCACCTCTGAGCTAGCCGGTGGTTCCTCGAGCACCCAACCGCCTCCAGCAAGTGCATCCGCAAGCGTTCCTCCACCTCCTCAGCAATCGAAGAGATCCGCCAACAAGCCAAAGGGGAAGACTGTGACTAAGATGACCAACAAGGAGTTTTGGGAAAAGCATCGCCGCAATCCCTATGAGGTGGACCAAGAACCCACTTTGGTCAACCGCCCGTTCTGGAACTGTTTTCAGTTTGCCATCTATTTTGATGTGATCAAGGCCAAGAAGAATCTCTTTGTTGATGTTCGCTCCATTGACACTGATGCTATGGAGAAGGACCCGGAGTACTTTGGCGAAGCCCTTCAGATGTGCACTCAGCTGAACATTCTCAGGATCATGCAATTCAACAAGGATTTCAATGCAGATTTGGTGGCCCAATTCTTTGCCACCGTTCATCTTGGGATAGATGTCGACAGAACTCTGACATGGATGACCAATGGCAAGCTGCTTTCCGTCAAGTGGAAGGCTTTCATGGAGTTACTTGATGTGGTGGATCATGGGCTTGAGACTCCAGTCGGTTTCCGCCCTCACCGCAATGGTACGTCCACCCACAAGCAAGCCCTTTGGCCCTACTGCACTGTGAAAGTTCACCCAGTGACTGAGAAGAAAACCTATCAGTTGTCTCCGTATCTGGACATTCTTCATCGTATCTTCCGTGAGACTCTCTTTCCTCACATCAAGAATCTGGATATGGTCCACTCTTATCTCGTGGACATGCTTCTGTTCTGTCAGCATGAGAAGGAAGCAAACACTGGAGAGAGCCTGGATATTTCTCATGTCATGTGGTCTGAACTTCTCTCTGCCGTGTCTGAGCGCAAGTGCCCGATGTATGGTCCATTCATCATGAGGCTCATTGAGAGGGCCTAGGCACAGATCTATCCCAGAGTGTTGCTAGAAACTGGAGACTTGGTTTCTCATGAGATCAAGCGTCTGAGAAAGAAGGACAATTGGGTCACCCCAGCGCCTCAAACAGGGGGTCTGTCTGCTGCTGCTGCTGCCATGGGGACCGAGGGTGGGGCTGCCACTGATGATCACGAGAAGGACTATGGGCCCTCTAGTACAGAACCGTCGTGGGCACAGAAGCTTAAACGCAAGATGAAGAAGCTTTTTTGCATGGAGTCTCATGGTCAGTACATGACTCATGTGGCGGAGAAGCATGCCAGGATGCGCCACAAGGAGCTCATGCGTCAGATGGGAGCGACAGTTGCCAGTGGTTCTGAGGGTCAGATCACTGAAGAGGAGGAATGGATTCATCAGCATTGCCCTTGTACCGACTCCGATGCCGATCAGTTTTCGACTCACGATGAAGATGCAGACGATCACGCTGAGATGTGATGTTCGAGATCCTCATCTTCCCATCACCTGGAGTCGTAGCGTCACTCTTTGCCCTTTTTGGTGTCTCGCTGCCAAAGGGGGAGAGAGTGTAGGGATTTGTGTTGTTGCCGTGATTTTAGTGTGTGTGTCGTCTTGTGTTTTCTTGTGTGTTCTCTTAGTGTCTTTGTTTGGTTTGGTTTGGTGCCTGTGAGACCTAAGTTCTAGACATATGGTGTGAGACATATGCTCCCTATCGCTACCTTATTACTTATATCTATTCAGTACTGTAGTTTATTATGAGTTGCATGCTTGTCCTGTTTTATACTCTTCTCTCATATATATTGTGCTTAGAATTGTTGGACTATAAAATATAGTGGGAGTGTTGATCCGGATGTGTGTGTCTTGCTTTCCGAATGCTCCTCTAACTAGTTGCACACATTCTGGGGGAGCCCGTCTATATTTTGTAGTTCTTAGTTTTCTTACATTTATTTCTTTTCCTTGCGCAAATCCCTAGTTGTCATCAATCCACCAAAAAAGGGGAGATTGTTACGGCATATCTCTCTCAAGGTAGTTTTGGTGACTGATGACAACATGTTTGCGGACTAATCTTGTGCTTTGAATAGTTAACAGATTCACCCCTAGCACGAGACATTTTCTTCCCTTCAGAGTGTCTTTCAAGACAGTGTAGCTCTTTCTTTTCTCTCTCGGTGGACTAGTTGCGTAGAGGGCACCGTACTATCAAGAGGGGGTTTGCTGGGGTATTGCAAGGGTGGAATCAACACGTACACATCAGCTTCTCTCCCTCTGAGCTTGTCCATTCCATTGAAGAGATCTCTCCGCTTTTCTTTGTCCTGTCTGGATCCCAGCGGTAGTACCGCGCAACCCAGCCGTAGTACCGCTGAGGAGCCACTAGCGGCAGTACCACTCCACAGTGGTAGTACCGCCCGTGACTCCACAGCAGTAGTACTGCTGGGGTGCCTGGCACCACCGCCTCATCCTCAGCCTCTTTGGAGAGATTCTCTCTCTCTTCAGTGTCCCAGCGGTAGTACCGCACTACAAGCGGTAGTATGGCCGAAGGGTCACAAGCGGCAGTTCCGCTCCACAGTGGTAGTACCGCCCATGACCCAGCTGTCGTAGTACCACTGGGCTGTCTGGCTCCTACCGCCTCGACTCGAGGGGTCTTTTTCTCGTGTCGGGTTTTGCGGCACTAGTTGCGGTTGTAGAGGCGGTAGTACCGTTTCAGGAGCGGTAGTACCGTCCCTACCACCGCGGTAGTACCGCGTTGGGTCCTATTCCCTACTAGTCTCCTCTGCGCGGCAGTGTCGCTGATTGATGCGGCAGTACCGCTGACCTAGCGGTAGTACCGCCCCCTCTTAGCGGTAGTACCGCCCTGTGCGGGGCTAGATGGTGAGGGGCAACGGTTGGATTGTTGCCCCCACTATGAAAAGGGGTCCCCTTCTTCCCTTTGACCCATCTCTTCCCCCCTCAAGCTCCATTTATTGCTCAAGCTCCATTAAATGCTCCAAGCTCCATTTTCGCCCGATCTATCTCTCTAGCCAATCAAACTTGTTGATTTGCTCCGGAGTGGTTGAGAAGGCCCCGATCTACACTTCTACCAAGGGATTTTTGATTCCCCCACACATCCCTAGCGGATCTTGTTACTCTTGGGTGTTTGAGCACCCTAGACAGTTGAGGTCACCACGGAGCCATAGTCCATTATGGTTTTGTTGGGAACCTCCGATTAAGTTGTGGAGATTGCGCCAACCTTGTTTGTAAAGGTTCGGTTGCCGCCTTCAAGGGCACCAATAGTGGAATCACGGCATCTCGCATTGTGTGAGGGCGTGAGGAGAATACGGTGGCCCTAGTGGCTTCTTGGGGAGCATTGTGCCTCCACACCGCTCTAACGGAGACGTACTTCCCCTCAAAAGGAAGGAACTTCGGTAACACATCCTCGTCTTCACCGGATCCACTCTTGGTTATCTCTTACCTTTACTTGTGCAATCTCTTTAGTGTTACTTCTCTTGCTTGCTTGTATGCTTGTTGTTATTGCATCATATAGGTTGCTCACCTAGTTGCACATCTAGACAACCTACTTTGATGCAAAGTTTAATTTGGTAAAGTAAAGTAAAAATTGGTAGTTGCCTATTCACCCCCCCTCTAGTCAACCACATTGATCCTTTCACATGTCATCACAATAATCATCATAGATAGCAACTTTGTTCTCATAATCAATTGGAACCTCTTCCGAAATAGTGGATTCATCACTAAATAAAGTCATGACATCTCCAAATCCACTTCCATAAATATTATAAGAGTCAACACCCTCCAAAATAGTGGGATCATTACCTAGATTTTACACTCTTCCAAACTCACTTTCATCAATATAATCATCATAAATAGGAGGCATGCTATCATCATAGTAAATTTGCTCATCAAAACTTGGGGGACAAAAAATATCATCTTCATCAAACATAGCATCCCCAAGCTTATGGCTTTGCATATCATTGGCATCATGGATATTCAAAGAATTCCTACTAACAACATTGCAATCATGCTCATCATTAAAATATTTAGTGCCAAACATTATATAGACTTCTTCTTCTAACACTTGAGCACAGTTTTCCTTTCCATCATTTTCACGAAAGATATTAGAAAGATGAAGCATATGAGGCAACCTCAATTCCATTTTTTATAGTTTTATTTTATAGACTAAACTAGTGATAAAACAAGAAACTAAAAGATTCAAATACAAGATCTAAAGATATATCTTCAAGCACTCACCTCCCCGGCAACGGCGCCAGAAAAGAGCTTGATGTCTACTACGTAACCTTCTTATTGTAGACTCGTGTTGGGCCTCCAAGCGCAGAGTTTTGTAGGACAGTAGCAAATTTCTATCAAGTGGATGGCCTAAGGTTTATCAATCTGTGAGAGGCGTAGGATGAAGATGGTCTCTCTCAAACAACCCTGCAACCAAATAACAAAGAGTCGCTTGTGTCCCCAACACACCCAATACAATGGTAAATTGTATAGGTGCACTAGTTCGACGAAGAGGTGGTGATACAAGCGTAATATGTATGGTAGATATAGGTTTTTGTTACCTGAAAATATAAAAATAGCAAGGCAACTAGTAACAAAACTGAGCAAAAACGGTATTGCAATGCTTGGGAACAAGGCCTAGGGTTCATACTTTCACAAGTGCAAGTTCTCTCAACAATGATAACATAATTAAATCATATGGAAATCCCTCAACATGCGACAAAAGTCACTCCAAAGTTCCTAAAGCGGAGAACATAAGATGAAATTGCTTGTAGGGTACGAAACCACCTCAAAGTTATTCTTTCCGATCAATCCATTAAGTTATTCCTATAAGTGTCACAAACAGCCCTAGAGTTCGTAGTAAAATAAACCATATGACACACATCAATCAACCCTAATGTCACCTAGATACTCCAATGTCACCACAAGTATCCGTGTGTCAATTATACCATATGCATCAAACAACTTCAGATTCATAATATTCGATCCAACATAAATAACCTCAAAGAGTGCCCCAAGATCTCTACCGGAGAAACAAGGACGAAAACGTGCATCAACCCCTATGCATAGATTACCCCAATGTCACCTCGGGAATCCGCGGGTTGAGTGCCAAAACATACATCAAGTGAATCAATAGAATACCCCATTGTCACCACGGGTATCCCACGCAAGACATACATCAGGTGTTCTCAAATCCATAATAGTCTTCAATCCGATAATAGTGAAACCTTAAAGGTAAAACTCAATTCATCACAAGAATATAGAGGGGGAGAAACACCATATGATTCAACTATAGTAACAAAGCTCGCGACACATCAAGATCGTGCCATATCAAGAACACGAGAGAGAGAGAGAGATCAAACACATAGCTACTGGTACATACCCTCAGCCCCGAGGATGAACTACTCCCTTCTCGTCATGGAGACCGTCAAGATGATGAAGATTGCCACTAGTGATGGTTTCCCCCTCCGGCAGGGTACCGGAACAGGCTCCTAATTGGTTTTTCGTGGCTATAGGGGCTTGCGGCGGCAGAACTCCTAATCTAGGTTTCTTTCTGGGGGTTTCTGAATTTATAGGAATTTTTGGCGTCAGTTTCAAGTTAGGGGGGTCCACGAGTCAGCGACAAGGCAGGGGCGCACCCTAGGGGGGTGGGGGCACCCTCCACCCTTGTCGTTGGCTCGGGACTCTTCTGGCCTAACTCTTTTGCTTTGGGGGCTTCTTCTGATCCATAAAAAATCACCGTAATTTTTTAGCTCATTTGGGCTCCGTTTGATATTCCTTTTCTGTAAAACTCAAAAACAAGGAAAAAATAGAAACTAGCACTAGGCTCTAGGTTAATAGATTAGTCCCAAAAATAATATAAAATAGCATATTAATGCATATAAAACATCCAAGATGGATAATATAATAGCATGGGACAATCAAAAATTATAGATACATTGGAGACGTATCACGATGCTTGAGTAATCGAGAGATCTCAGGGGGTTTATAGTCCTTACTACTGGTACGATCTACGTAACATATGCATAGACATAGTTCTTGTTTGTATACTTAAGCCACTCTTTATCTTTCTCTTCATGGGGGGAGCCTGGTACAATATACGATGCTACATGTAGTCTCTCGTATCACACACGCCACCACCGTTCCTTCACACGCATGTTATAGAATGATGATTAAGGGTCTCCTCGTGGATGGGCCAATGGGTGGTCTTCGTTATTCCCCTATCAAAGATTAGAGAAGGAAGGGAGGTATCACTGTCACCTCTTTACCTCCACTTTCAACCATCACACGGATTTTAGCGTGGTTTGAAGGAGGGGGTAGCTTCTGTCACCATGAACCTCCTCTCCCAGATTCATCCGAATAGTAATATCATTGTGTCCAAATAGGCAAATGTTGGATGGTGCACTTCACCCAACATCACGAAGAATATTAGCATAAACATGCAGAAGAGGATTTTATATCTCACATCATCGTTCACCGCAAATACGACTAGAGTTCATCTTTATTCCCCGAGAACTAGTAATTACTCAATAACATAAGAGGGTAGAGACAAGTTACAAGACAACATGACTTTTGGGAAGAGGGGAAGCGTGGAGGCGTTGATGGAGATGGAACTGCCCTTTGGCCGGTGGCAGATGTTGGCAAAGTCTCCTTCCTTCTTCTTCCTTGTCTTGGCCCTTCCTCTATGGTGGAGTTGCAACAATGGAGGTGTGGTGACACGTGGTGGAGCATATGTGACTTGATGAAGATGATTCCCGGCGGCTAGGGTTGGAGGTGTTTATATAGGAGGCCTCCTCGGGTCTCCTCCATTGATGTAGCTCATCCACTTTGATCCAAGGCCTCTAGATGAGTCAAATCCAATCCCAATACCTCCTTGGCATCCAAGAAAGTCATGGGAACAAGCGGGGCCGAATCAATGAAGAATCACGTTTGATCTGGCCAATTTTCGTTTTTTCTAGAGGTGGTAAGACCGCCGTTATGACTATGCCCGATAGTACCAAGCGCCTTCTTTTGCTGTGGGCCCCTTTAGTAGAACAACCGCTGTTGGTGTCAAAACCGGTGGATCTCGGGTAGGGGGTCCCGAACTATGCGTCTAAGGCGGATGGTAACAGGAGGCAGGGGACACAATGTTTTACCCAAGTTCGGGCCCTCTTGATGGAGGTAAAACCCTACGTCATGCTTGATTAATATTGATGATATCGGTAGTACAAGAGTAGATCTACCACGAGATCAGAGAGGCTAAACCCTAGAAGCTAGCCTATGGTATGATTGTATGTTGTCCTACGGACTAAAACCCTCCGGTTTATATAGACACCGGAGAGGTTAGGGTTACACAAGGTTGGTTACAAAGGAGGACATACACATATCCATATTTCCTAGCTTGCCTTCCACGCCAAGTAGAGTCCCATCCAGACACGAGACGAAGTCTTCAATCCTGTATCTTCATAGTCTAACAGTACGGCCAATGGAGATAGTCCGGCTGTCCGAAGACCCCCTAATCCAGGACTCCCACAATAGCCCCTGAACCAGGCTTTCAATGACGATGAGTCCGACGCGCAGTATTGTCTTCGGCATTGCAAGGCGGGTTCCTCCTCCGAATATACCACGAAAGAATTTGAATATAAGGATAGTGTCCGACCCTGCAAAAATAAGTTCCACATACCACCGTAGAGAGAATAATATTTCCACAAATCCAATTTGCTGACTTGTTTTGGCAACACGACATTATGTCACAGCCCGGTGATTATTCGAACCGTTTCCTTTAACAAGCCCCACACATAACGCGAGGCAGTTTTTTGACACGTCTTGTCAAAGCAGAGATCGTGTCCCCTTATCACGGGATTCTCATCAATACGGGTGTGGGTAACCCAACCGCGCCATCGATTACGGCGCTTCGGGGATAAGCGAGTTTTACCAGGCTAGTGGGGACGCTTAGTTTTGTCCGCCCATATAAAGGGATAAGGATTCACCTTTCCATCCACGCCTTCTTCCTCCTTTGCTCATCCATTTTCGCGCACTCAAGCTCCAACACCCAAGTCCACATCCCTTCCCTCAACCTTCTCCAAACATGTCCGGAGTGGGAGGCAAATGGATTGCTTCCTCTGTTACGGAGGGACATATCAAGAAGCTGCACGGAGCTGGATACTTAGCCGCGAATATCGCGCATCGGCTGCCCGCTGCGGGGTAGATTGTCCCTACCCCAGAACCTCACGAGAGGGTAGTTTTCCTCCACCACTTCCTCCACGGACTGGGGTTTCCCCTCCATCCATTCGTCAGTGGTCTCATGTTCTACTACGGGCTGGACTTCCATGATCTGGCCCCGAACTTCATCCTCAACATTTCGGCGTTCATCGTCGTGTGTGAGGCTTTCCTCCGCATCCGGCCCCACTTCAGCCTGTGGTTAAAGACCTTCAATATCAAGCCGAAGGTGGTGGGAGGCCAACAAGCAGAATGCGGCGGAGCCATGGTGGGCAAGATGCCCAACGTTATATGGCTTGAAGGCTCCTTTGTGGAGACCATAAAGGGATGGCAATCGGCGTGGTTCTACATCACCGAGCCGCGCGACGCCAAATGGGCGGCGTCCCCCGAGTTTCGATCCGGATTCCCTACACGGCTCACTTCCTGGAAAGAGAAGGGCTTGTCATGGGGTTCATCGGTGGAGCTGGATGGACTCCAGAAATGTATCCGGAGTATGGCAAGCAAGAAGCTCAAGCTTGTCAACATAGTCGAGGTTATGCTCATCCGCCGGATCCTCCCGTGTCAACAACGGGATTTTAACTTGTGGGAGTTCGACCCGGCCCAGCACCAGACTTTGAGCGAGCTCTTCGATACAACGCACAAGGACGTCTGGAAGGTGTTGTTCAAGGGCGCCGAGGTCCCTCCTCTCGCCGAGGACCATGGGCTAAGCGCAAAGTGCCTAGCGCGTTCGGTGAGTTCAATACGTCCCGTAGGACGTTTATTTCCCCTAGCTTAATCATGTGTGGGGTCTAATATCCATGCCTTTGACAGGAATGGGTGGAGACATCAGGGTAGATTAATTGTCCGGCCCCTTTGCCCAAAGACACTGCGGGCGC